>NW_009926703.1:15695-63474 GCF_000696875.1 Nestor notabilis
GTCTCTAAAAGGTACGCATTATTTCTGGAACAAATCAAACAAAATAACTCCATTAGTATTAGTATTACCATTTCCGTGAAGGGCTTAACAGCTTAACAGGAGTTTGTTTGTTTAAGTCAGTTGTCACCTTTAATTTGGTAGCTACCTTTAAAAATCATACAATTCCTTTAAATTGCAGGATAAATGCCATTATAAACGATACACAATGGGGGCTGGTGGTCTTTTGAATGTCTCAGTGGGCAAAATAGGTGACAGGAAACTGTTCTACCCACTTAAAAGATTCATCCAAGTCCAGCTATAAGGACTGGAAAGACACCCATTGACTTCACCAGGAACTGGATGAGGCTCTAAACGTCAATAAAATCAAAGAAGTCTCACAGTGAATCGGCCTATCTGGCACACATTAAAAAAAACGATTGTAAATTTTGAAAATGAGTCTTCTTGCAGCGTAGGCCAATTGGTCAGCTGCGAATTTGGCACAGCTGTGAAGCATGTGTCCTGGGCAGTCCGCAGGAACATGATGTTCCTTTTGCTTCTGAGAGCTTTGGAGATTGAAAAAAACCGACAACCTAGTGCTGAAGAATAAATGCTGAAATAATGGAGCTAAATACAGAAATCAGCAAATACTTTACAAAGGTAACACTTACTTCGGAAGAAAATAAATTAATAAATCATTTTTAAGGCAAGTGTACAGCTTCATTGTGTGTCTTGGAAAAAAGAACAAATTTCAGAGAATTCTCTGGCAGAAGCTGGTGGAATTTGACCTTTATATCAATGCACTGTAGAAATCAGGCAGAATTCTTGAAAACTAAAAAAAAAAAATACTAAGCTTGTAATTTTCTTACTTTAACCATCTGCAAGGGGAGTGAAACTCATCCAAAGAGAGAAGAAGCTACTGAGCACTAAGCATTCAAACTGCTGCGCAAAAATGTTGCTGCTCTGTCTTGAAGTAGAAGTATGATTTGCAGCATAGACTTCTAGCTGATGCTTTGAAAGCCTCATGCACTGGGTACCAACACCAGAAAGAATGTGTAGACTTTCAACTGCACACAAAGATGCAAGAACAAAAATGGCAGTCGAATATTGTGGTTGATATAATGTGCAAATAGAGCACATGCACACTTAGGCTTGAAAGCAGCCACTGCAAAACTGGTTTTAATTGCCCTGATTTCCCACAAAGGAAGCTTCTCATGCTTAGAAAGCAGGAGTAATGTCATTAATGGCAATGGAATTTCACCACAATAAAAGAAATGTGAGGTTCAGTATCTGTACCATGCTGTTAAACCATAATCTCAAGAGACCTCAAGTCTACTGTTCTTACAGCTCAGCATTCTGCAATTACATAGCAAAAGATACTTTGGAATTCCTTATTCCATGTCTTTGGGGGTAAACTGCACTGGTAAAACAACATATCACAGCATATATGATTAGTAACTAAATATCCCCGTGATCTTGATAGCTGCATCTCTCCTGTAATTGCACCTTTCCAAGGAAAGTGAATTGCTGAAGAGTATACTTGCAGTTGTTAAAGGGACTTGAGAATTTGGTTTCAAACAAGGATATTAAAAAGTCCCCATTTGAAAAACAAGTCTATGCAATTTTAAGTTAACATTTCAATTTTAGGGCTTTAGAAGCCTGAAGTTTCATCTGCCCTTTGTTTCGCTGTTAATTCCAGCTGTTGCACATGATCTGGAGTTCTCATCCTCTTCCTCTGCTCCCTTGCTGGCTCTGAGTGCCTCTGTGAATGTATCCCACATGGACTCGGTGTGGCAAGTGCAGAAAATACATTAAAAGATATTTTTTTTAGGGTCTTTTTAAAACTTCCATTTTCACTAATTCAAATTCTTTTTTTCAGGGATAGAAATTGACCACTAGTAGCTTAAATTGACTCATGGATACTAATGGTCCGTTTCCACCTCTGTTTCTATGGAAATGGATGTCAGCCTGGAGAGGGGGGAATGATTTTAAACATATACTTCATAAAATCTGTCACCTACCTCATGTCCTTTTTCACTAAAACCTGACTTAGAAAGGTTTCTGGTAGAAAAACAAAGCACTACTGACACGTTTCACCTGTTAGTTGAGGACTGGGCACCAATATGAATTTTTCAAACATATACAAAAGAAAATCCCAAGTCTACTGGTTTCTAGATTCTGATTTGTTTTGCAGCCTGCACTGGAATTCACCCTATCAGGAAGTGTATATAAAATGCTATGGAAGTAGGATGGGAAAAAAATGCATTACCAAAGCTTTATTCCCACTTTCAGTGTTCTTATAAAAAACCAAGGCAAGATGTGAAGGAAAGGGTGGAAAAAAAATGGCACATTTTGAGTATCTCCTTCTGAAGGGAGAACAGATATTTTCAGGCACCTTAGCTCTCCAGAGAGGTTTTGCAAATAAAGTGTAATGCAACATTTCTTTCTTAAAAGGTGTTGGCTTGCAGCAACATTTCCTTATGAAGAGTATATTTTTTTCCCAATACATAAATAAAATTCTGTTTGGTTCAACAGATAGCAGTATTTATGTAATTGAGAGCAGAATTTGTCCTAAATATATATCTAATGTGTAAAAGGCTTTTTATTCATTTTTTTCCCCAGCAGAAGATTGAAAGAATGTGAAATTTATTATGCTTCACTGAAAAAATCCCATCCTTGTCTCTGATCTCCATATAGATGTGCACATATGATCTCAGTCTCATATAAAATACTGAGGAAGGATAACATGGAATGAATATTTACACAGATAATTAGGATGAATACAAGTTACTCTTCCACTTTTCTAATTAGCTTCTCTGGCACAGCGTGTGGAGGCAGAGAACACCTGTCCTCGCATGCCTGGTATTTCAGCAGATTTTGGAAAATTGCCATACTCCTGTTTTCATGACTCTTTGATGGGTTCTCCCATTGGCCATCACCTGTGTTTAGGTTATTTGAGTCAGATGTAATCTAATATGCAGGATGTGTATTTAGTATCTGTAACTAGACATACTGCAGAGTCTCAACAGAGTAGCCCCTGATAGGTTAGCATACTGAGCGTTTCGTGTAGTGCATGACCCATAGATTCCATATATGGTTATCATCATCCAAGGTCCTGCCTTCATGACTCTCTCAATGCATACTTTGTCCATCCACTCCATTGATCAAGTGGCAACATACTTCATTGAAAACAGAGTGCTGACCAGTTTGTACCTGGTTTGAGCAGCTGACTTTACATTCGTCTAGTGCAAATAAATCTTTTTGACAATTTGTCACAATAATTTTCTCTGAAAAAGACCTTTGTCCTGGAACAGTTCCCACCTGGAAAAATGATGTACCATTCTGTGGCAAGTTTAGATTTCCAGATTTCACTGAAATGGACTGGAGAGAAAATTCTTTCCTTATTTGATTTTTGTTTTAAATGCTTTTGGAAGTGGGGTAAGAAAAAGAATCCTGATTTTTTTCCCCCAAATGCTGTGGTGTTATCTGAGGTAATGTTCCTTTTCATAAACTACAGTCCTTCAAGCGATCACACTTCTCTTACTGAGCTGCTAGGAAGTGTCACAAGAATCCCTGATCGTAGTACCAGAGAGAAAACTGAAGTCCCAGGGCATGAACATGCTTAGCGTCTATCGGATCAATCAAATTTGGCAATGGTGAGAAAAGGAAGGATTCAACTGAAAACCAACAGCATATTTACCATTATGTTGAAAAATTGTATTAGTCAAAAAAAAACCAAACCAGTTTTCTGTTGAAATGAAGTTTGGATAAAAAAACCCTTTCAACCAGCCATATCTGAAAGGCTAACACTCTGCTGATGGCAAAGTATTTGGTTGCTACTTTTGTACAGATGGCTGCATAACATTCACAGAAGGAATGATTCTAGGAGCCAGTTTTTTAAATGTCATCTTCTACATATGTAAGTGCAAATGGGTCTCTGCATATTACTTGTGCATGCAAATGATAGACCTAGCATTTGCACATCAAGCACAGATTAGCTTTGGGCATTATCCTACAGATGGACAGATAAGGTGTGAATTACATTTGTTCAAAGAAAGGCAAGCTGCAAATCCCTTTAAAAAGGTGGTCTCTGGGTTTGTCGACTTCCAGCAGCATAGAGCTGCTGGGGTAAACAATTACTCCTACACATTTTTGTTATGAGAATTTTTTCATCCTCTTGGTATGCTCTTTCTACCCTGTTTTCCAAAGATCTGATACTGTTTGTTTGGTAAGGCTTTGCATTGCAGAAATGAAGACAGTTTTTCAAATTAATATTGGCCTGGGCTGTCAATAATTACCCACTTACCTCTGCAAAAACATTTGCAGGAAGAAAGTATGCTGGGTCCATATTATGAGACTGTATTATTTAAAAACGTTTTGTGATAGCCTAGTCTTTAATCTGTCACTATGTCATTAATGATGCACCTTTGGTTGGAAAGTTACCTTATTTCTGCTTCTGATTAAATACACTCACTGTGTGATGTCAGGGTTTTGTGGTTTTTTGTTTTGTTTTGGTTGGTTGATTGGTTGGTTGGTTTTGCTTTTTTTCTTCCAGTCTACTTACTGGTGAGGATAGATTTCTTACCAGAGTAGCTAAGACTATGAACTTTTGGGCCAGGCTTTTGGCAAGTCTCTACTGGTTCCATTGACTTCTATACCAATTATTCAGTCATAGACTGAAAATAAACAGCTTCATTGAGACACACAGTAAATTGGAATAGTGTTAAACTGCTAATAGGCTGATATATATAGATGTGCAACTACAAATGTGTTAACTGGACATGCATCAGATATCACATTGAAAGTTTTATCATTGCTTCACTGAGTAGTAGAGAAGTAGTAAGGTTTCACTCTTGCTTACTACAGTAGCAGCAGTTATTCAAGTAGTATCACTTTAAACGTGTAACATGCAATAAATTCCCTTCTGCTTGACTGATTTTACTTAGTATTTATATGTCAGTGGGAAATACCATAAACTTTTCCTCTGCCTTTTTTTCTGAATTTGATGAGAAAAGGAGGCAGAACATATATTTTTTAGTTTTATAGGTATTTGTTAGTCTCACTTCAATGTTCTTGGCGTTTTTGAAAGTACTCAGTTAATTATGCCTTACTAGTTCATCTGCTAGCTATTTGACACTGATAATACTAACACAGGTGAAATAAAGCTCATGGAAAGTATTGTATTTCTGAAAAACAAACAGCAAGTTCTCTTCCAGTCTGGTCATATGACAAGGGTGGACAGACTTGGCTTTCTAATTAGAGATAAACCTTACAGTAAGAGGTGAACTATGTGACTGTTACAGTACTGCATTTTGGCTGGTGAGCCACTACCATGTTTGTTGGGCTTCAGATGTATCAACAATTACGAACACATATGATCACCCACGAAGAAAAAGGATTATGTACATCTTCCTTTTGGATTCTGTGGCAGCACTATTCAGGTGCGTATTTGCTTTCTGATTAAAGGCAACACAATTGTTTTTACTGGTTTTAAATCTTTGTGTATGCATGGTTAACTTAAAAAGAAAATGCCAGAGAGAACAGTTTCAGAAGGCTTGGCACTTTTTTTTTTTTTTTAATAGTTTGATGAAATTGTAGGGTTTAAATAACGTGGGGTGTGGAAGACATTGAAGGAAACCTACTTCTCCTGAGCCTGAAAGACCTAAAATCGTAGATAGTGAGTAGTAACACACCAACCAAGGAAGCATGCTTCTATCAAGCTGGAAGAACCAATATCTAACACAGCTGTTTGTCTTCTGAAAGAAAAGGATGAAGTGAATAAAATGAACATTTCCTTCCTGACCTTCTCCACACAAACAGATGCAGAAAAAAGAGCCTTGTGACTTTCTTCTCCTACTTTGATCTTAAATCCTCAAGCCTGTTTTTTCCGTCTTTCAATTTCTGTACCCATCTGTATAGTGAATATCACATAATCTTTGCTCAGAAAAGTGCAACAAAGTGGAGAAATTGAGCTTCTTCTTTAGTAATGAATAATTTCAAGTGGTAAAGAACTGGACCAAGAAGAACTGCAGAACAATTAGCATTAAGACTTCATATTTCACTATGTAGTCATTTCTATAGAGTGGAACTCTTAGTGAAGTGTGCCCTGCAATTCAGTTCTTAGATAGTGTCAGAAAAGAGTGTTTCTTTCTGCTCTTCTCCCTGAACTCTTATCCCACCATGCATTTTAGTAAAAATACAAGATAAATATCTGACATGAACAATGAGAGCATGTTTCTCCTACTTTGAAAGAAAGCATTGGAGCAGAGAATCTCTTGAGATCCCTTTTCTATCTCATGTTTATTGATTATATTGTTGCAGGCAACTTTCCAGTGATCATAGAGTTTTCTTTGAATGATGGAAAAGCAGAATTACAATTCATTGAAATTAAAGTCCTATCTAATTTTCATTCAGAAATTCAGTAGTCAGGAAGTAAAATGTACTCAAAAAGAAAATGGTCTCTTTTTCTACTTGAATCAATATCAATCTATTGCCAATGAATTCATTCCTTGATGTGGAATCACAGAGTCACAGAATGGTTTGGGTTGGAAGAGACCTTAAAGATCATCTAGTTCCAACCCCCTGCCATGCACAGGGACCCCTTCTGCTAGACCAGGTTTCTCCAAGCCCTGTCCAGCCTGGCCTTGGACACTGCCAGGGATGAGGCATTACTGACTTTCAGGGTGAAACTCCACCTGATTTACAGTTCCAAAACCTGAAAAGTAAATGATCAGTGTTTCTGATAATTACTTCTTTAAAGCTGCGGCTGCCTATCTTTCAGCATAGAATCAATAATAGAATCATAGAATCACAGAATCATAGAATGGTTAGGGTTGGATAGGACCTTAAGATCATCTAGTTCCAACCCTCCTGGCATGGGCAGGGATGCCTCACCCTGGACCATGTCACCCAAGGCTCTGTCCAACCTGGCCTTGAACACTGCCGAGGATGGAGCATTTAGCACTTCTTTGGGCAACCTGTTCCAGTGCCTCACCACCCTCACAATAAACAGCTTCTTCCTTATATCTAACCTGAACTTGCCCTGTTTAAGTCTGAACCCATTTCCCCTTGTCCTATCGCTACAGTCCCTGATGAAAAGTGGTTTACTAGTTACTCTGGCACCCCTGTAGGCTCCCTTCAGGTACTGGAAGGCTGCTATGAGGTCTCCAAGCAGCCTTCTCTTCTCCAGGCTGAACAGCCCCAACTTTCTCAGCCCGTCTTCATATGGCAGGTGCTTCAGTCCCCTGATCATCCTTGTGGCCTCCTCTGGCATCCTATTGCTCCTCTTCCTTGGAGCTTCATGAAACTCTGAACTCAGCCCCAGCAGTCCCCTGGGATGGAAACTGAATCATGGAGCAGGAAAGTCCTGCTGTTTGACTCACAGGAGTCGTACACATGAGCAAAGCCCTTGTCTGCAGGCTTTGCCAAAGCAGCTAATAGAATCCAGGTTTCTTGGGTCAGGGATGGAGTCAGTGGAACTGGAGGAAACCAGTGCGCCGGTACTGCAGCTCTGCCGCCCATGCTGACCAGAGTCCCCCTGCCTCAGTTTCTTCCTCTCTTCCATGAAACTCTTTGATATATGTGGATATTGAGAAAAAGGCCGAATAGTAATGCAAAAAAAAGAGGTTTTGGGGTTTTTTTTTATCTTTCTTGCAGGGAAACTTTCTTCTTGCAATCTCCCATGGGACATGTAGCTTCTCTTTTAAAGCATACTTTAAAATTTAGGATGAAACATGGTAATTTTAGTGGTTTGTGGTTAAAAACTAATGGTCAGACTTGTCCCCAAAGTGTGATAGGTGGTTTGCAAAGAGTAGCAAAGACACAATTATTGCTCCTGTCAGCCCAGTCTAAACAGAAAACATGCAGGCAGTGGCTGGAGGCAAGATCTGGCAATGAGCTGAGCGATCAACCCCGAGACTCAGAGTGGATCTCATTAAGCCATCACTTGTATTTGGATTTTTATTCATATATTTTTTCCACTGTGTTTTGAGCAGCATTTTGTGCAAGTTATTGAAACAGGTTGTGGGTGATGCTGCAGCTAATGAGGTGGCTGCATCCAGTGCTACAGAAGCATGTCAAAATACTCAAGTACAACTAACTCCAGCTCCCTCTTCTCAAAATTCATGGGAGCTCTGTGCACGGATGTTCTAATAACTTACAAATGAGATTTAATTTTTTAAGTAGATTATGCTAAGAGGATATTTTATTTCTTTTTTGGTAATGATAGAATCAAAGACTCATAGAATAGTTAGGGCTGGAAAGGACCTTAAGATCATCTAGTTCTAACCCAATGCCATGGGCAGGGACCCCTCACACTAGACATGTAGTCCAAGGCTCTGTCCAATCTGGCCTTGAACATCACCAGGGAGGGAGCATTTACCATTCTTCAAAGTTCTTTTCAGCTTTCCCTTATGGTACTTATTTGCTATCACTCTCATGCCGGTATTTATCCTTAGATGGAGTTTACCACCCGATCTGGGCTGTATTCCCAAACAACCTGACTCCAAAAAGCCCCAGGCCCAGCGTGCTGGGGGACCTCTACTGGTCTCACACTGTCTGCAGGCTGTGGCCTCAACCACAAGGACTTGGGTCCCCAGAGAGCCCCACCAGGGAGGGGGGCTTCTATACACCAACATGTCCCACAGCCCACCACATGAAGATGTAGTTTCTTCTTTATCTAGGGCTAATGCTAGGTCAAGTCTCTTTTGCTCTCCACTGCCAGTGAGACGTTGATGAATTAATATTTGACATGTTTTCAGCTAAGTAAATTCAAGACCAGTTTGTTCTATAACATGGAACTGTGCAGCAGATCTGAATTCTGTGCTGGGCATATAATTTCCAAGATAAGAGACTGATTTTAATTTGTTTAGTCTACCTTTTGCTTCTGAAATATAGGCATCCTCTTGCAAAGTATCTGCAAAAATGGAACTGTATCCAAGAACTGACAGCTATTCAGAAGGGACAACAAACTAACATGAATTCATCTTGAAGTCACCAAATGCCAAAATAAGTTATTGTAAATCCTGCCAAATTTACTGGATGCTTTATACATGTGGTAGACACAAACCAGGCAGCATTCTGCAGGGAGACATGCTCTTAGAGAGCAAAGGTTACTCCTCTTTCCAGTGCTGTTGCTCCATATGATGGCTATAGGAATGCTGAAGTCTCAGTGCCTTTCAATGTGCATAACCTTTCCACATACTGCCAAGTTCCAGGTTTCTCATAGACAACTCTTGAAATGGCAGGTATCCTGGATCAATAGTTACCATTTATTGAATTCAAGTTCTTTCACTCGTGGCTTTTAATGACTTCAGGACAGTTTCAGAGTGAAACATTTGTAATAAGTTATGCAAGAATGACATTCTGATAAATGTGACATTGCTTCTGAAGAAAGGTAGGTATGGGTCTATAGATTGTTCTTTCAAACAGCAGTTACAACATAGTCATCACTGCTCTTCGAATATGAGAAAGAAAATAATACTGTAGCTTGAATGTTTGAGCTGAGCAAAATGAGCAGCAGTTATTTTTCCATCATTGGGTTAGGAATTCTAGCATTCTACTGAGTGCATACTGAGAAGTAAATGCAGGTATGGGAGTTTCACAGTTGGCTCAGAGAGAAACAGGCGTGGAAATGCAGCAGAGACTGCAGATAATTTTTTTTTTTTTTTTTATTTTAGATTTCCCATGTCTTGAAGGTACAAGAAATACATCATGTTTTGATTTGAATTGTTATGTGAATTTCAGCAGAGGTGAGAGAGGCAACAGGCAGAATAATTAGGTTCTTACCAGGGTCAGTCTCACTCCATACTAAGAGTGACTGCTATTTCCTAGATTTTTGGCATTCATTTTTACTACTTGACATTCTGTGACTTGTCTCTCTCATATTCAGACCCTAGTTTTAATAATTGCATGGGCCTTCACCTTTTTTTCATATATGTTTTACTGTATTATGCCTCTAATTGCAAAGCGAACAGCTCTCTCCTTTACTTGACAATTTCCTTTATTACAAGATATCACCCAGCTCTCATTCACTGGCATAACTTTATAGCCTCTATAGTCAGTCCCAAAACAGCAGTCTTCTTTATGTTTTTCTGTGCTCCTGGAGCTCTTTGGAACTTGTTGCACTCCACTGGGAGTGGAATGCAGACTAATAAAATTCCAGCGTATGTGAGGTTTATAAATATATTAAAATACTCTCATCTGAAATACTTAGAAGGGTATTTGCGAACAGTAGCTGTAGGCATGCATAGATACATACTCCTTCTTAACATCCCTTTCTGACTTCTTTAAACAGTTTATCCACCCACTAGTGTACATGAATAAGCCACCAGTGTAAAACTTTCTCTGTTCACAGTATGCATTGTTCTGTATTTTAGCAAACAAACACCAGTGAAATCCCACTGGAGCTACACAGGTGAGAAAATTCTTACAGTAGACTTCAACTTTTCCAAAAGAGTTTTACAAGCTTTCTGGTAGGAAAAGAGTTATATATTACTTTCACTGCCCTATGTCCAGTTTTAAAAGTATTTTAGTAAAAGATATTTGGAAGAAATTCGTGTATCCCAATCAAACGTATTCACTATGCAGCTCTTCCAACAGTGGAACAGGAACTGTAATTTAGAAAGTGCTATACTCCTCATTTGTTAATTGCTGTCCCACAACGATTTCATATTTATAATCCAGTTTATGGCTTTGGAAATGGAAAAGAGAGGTAAAACTGCAAATATAATAATCACCGAGTGGTAAGTAGATTTTTTTTTTTTTTTTTTGAAATGTACTATAAGTTGGATAAAGAGAAAGCTTCTCTTTTTCTGATTAAGGACAATTCTTTTGCCCTATATTTGTTCCAAGGCTCCTTCTCTTTGTTGTTGTTTTGTCTGTTTAAATCTACTCGGTTTGGTTTAGTCTGCTCAATTTGGTTTGCTTTTCTAAACATGATTACAGATTCTGCTATGTCAGGTCTTTGTGATCCTGTTGCAGGGCATAGGTAAGGTAGAATGAAGCCTCTGGACCTGGGATGATGGTGAGATGTACACATGCCCTACTGTGTAGATTGTGTGTCAGGCAGGTTTCAGGGTGTGTGTCAAGACATAAATCCCCTGCCTGTTCATCTGGGCTTTGTGCACAGAGGGGTGTATTTTTATTAGAAGCAGACATTTACTCTAATCTGAATTGTTCAAATGTACCTTATTGCTATTTCAAAGGTAGGGCCTTCCTTTTGTTTCTGCAGCGATGGAGGGACACTGAATCTCAGTTCCCACTGCAGGGCACTGTACAGCTCTGCTGCTGACTGTATTTTGGCCTCAGATTTGCTACTGGTTTTTTAGATACTTCTCTGTTTAGGTTTTTTCTCTCTGGCTTTGATCCCATCACCAGGAGTTTTCACTTTCAGCCTGTAGCAGAAGGCTGCCACAAAACGTGTTCAGCTTTCAGGACACGTAGAATGTGTGAATCCACTGAGCTTGTCAGGTGGAAGAATGGAGCTTCAATAGGTTTAAAAAGATGCTATAAATACTACTTATAAAAAAGGCTGCTCCTATTTTAAAAGTTTGTTTGAAAAATGTTTATATTTTACTGACAATAAAAACCAAAACTAATGTAGAATTAGAATTTTAAAGTGGACTATTGCCTGTTCCTTTCTGCAGCATGGCAACTGTGATTTTATGGAGTTTTATCCACTAAAGAAACATACAACAAGACAAGATGTACTAAACAACCATCTAGAAGATGAGTTTTTATGTGCTGATTCTCTAACTGAGTTTGGAAGCATCCCCAATAAAAATATGGTGCCAGAGGCCAGAAGCATAGCTCATCAAAAGGGGTGGGAATCAGACTGTAGAATGAAATAAGAAAAAACATATTAAATTTCTTGTGGAAAGCCCAAAGGGTTGCTTTTATCACTGTGTTAATTTCAGTGTTATCACAGTATTTCATTATAATCTGCATTTTTTTTCCTAAGTAGAAATAGGATGCTTAATACAAAATCCAGTTGTTATAGTAAAAAACTGCAGAAACACAATGAACTCCAAATGAAGTATTTTGCTTTCATTAAATTGGCGTGTTTTGACAGACCATAAATCAGAGAGGAAGGTTCACAGCTTCTGTAGCAGCCTCTGTACTAGTAACCATTTTTGTCTTATGTACCCTAAAAGCCAGAAGGCACAAATGTGGTTTCCTGTTCTACGTGTCTCCCTTTTTTCTGGATCAGACTACTTGGAAGTGTTTTCACCAGTAAATAGCAAGCTCCAAAAGCAGGACTTCTTTCACTTCATTTTCTAAATTGATTTCTATCTTAGCTGGAGTAATTTCTGAAGGCCAATCTGTTTAAACTTTTTAAAGGTCTTCCATCACTGAGCTGTTACTAATACCACTAATACTATAGGGAATTGATGCAGAAGGTGAGAAGTTCCTTCAACAATACCAAGCACCGGGCCTCCCAGCTGCAATGTTTTTGGTTTGGGGTTCTTTTTTTTCCCCCCAGTGCCTGAAACCCTCTTTGGAAAGGGAAGACAACTGCCATCTGCAAGGCACGATACATTTATCTTCCCTTTGCAAATTAATTTGAATGGCGGATAGAAAGCATGTAATCTTCATTATTTGGATAAAAGTGTTGTCAATGAGAACCTGACTTGTTCATTTGTAGGTAGAGCTCATAAATGAAACTGCAGAAACTGGAGCTGGAGAATGGAGATTCAGGGTCTAGTCCCCACCCACTGAAGTCATTGGCAAGTATCCCATTGCTGTTGGAGAGAGTACAAATAGACACCATCTCACACACTTTGTATCATATTTAACTTTCCCAAATGAATGAGTAACAATGAATGGCTTGAGTCCCTGGCTTAGTCAGTTCTGAGGTAATGTCCAAAATTAGCTTGATCTTCCTGCCTGTCCAGAGATAATTAAAGAATAGCTACACCAAATTCAGTCGCCATGCACAACTCCTTGGGGATTGAATGTACAGGACCTGTATGACTAAACGGATGAATATGGCTATACATCTTGATAGAAATCCCAAATTGCAGATACTTACATAAATTCCTTCACCTCTGGCAGCATGAAGTACTTACACCTCTGGATATCTAGGCCTAAGTCATCTAAAGTGGGAGTTGCAGCAAATTCCATGTATGTAACTCAGGCACAGAGCTTACACCAAGTAGGTTATTTAAGCTTCCATCCTTAGTACAGCTGACTTTAGTATTTGCACATCTTTCCCCTGATCAAAAGCAAAAGAGACACCCTTTGTAACCTGTATGGAGGTAATTGAAACCACCTTGTAGCATGACTTAAAAATTACTTTGTTAACACAGGGAAAATCCACATCAACTTCTTTGTCCTAGTTTAAAGACCTAGTTTAAAGTTTCCTTTTCATATTGCTTTCACTTGCTTTTCTTACTATCTTTTATTAAAAAGTTATTTATTAAAAAGGTATTTATATTATTAACAAATAAAATTTACTCACTTCTCTAAAAGAAACTTTCAAAAGCTAGCTAATAGACACTATACTTCAAATTTTCAAATGCATTGTTTTTCATGCTATAGCATTTTAAATTGATCTTCAATTATAAGATAAGGCCAGAAAGAACATACAATCTGCTTATCATACTTCTAAGCCAACACAGCTCTTTCTAGTCCTATTTCCAAATACTTCACTCATTTTTATTTCTGTTGAGGAAGTTAATAAACCTTTATTAACCTCGTACTGACAGCTCCTCACCATTCCTTGTCTGCTCCAAGTAGTTCTTAATGCAGAATTGCAGAAGCAGTAAGAATAATGCATCACATGAGCCAGTCATAGCATTATGGTTTTTTCATGACTTATTAATTCAATTCTTCAGCAACATACATTCCTTAGCTTAGTTTTCTTTGTAGTAACAGTAGTTAAACAAGATTTGTGTGTTCACTTTGTGAAAACCGAGTTTTTTTCTGGGAAAGAAGTACATCACTTCTTGATGTAAGGAAAAACTGTATTTTGAAAATGCTCTGAAAAATGCAATGAAGTTTATTGGCCATTAGAAATACATAGCATTCATTTTAACGCAGAGCAGCATGACAACGTGAGAATTGTTCAGGCAGAAATTGATAGAATACAAAGTGTTCTTCCTCACTTCATGTCACACATAAATTATTAACATTCCTAAAAATTTCTCTGTCCTTCAGTCATCTCCTGTTAATGCAAGAAAACTAATATTTTTTCTAATTCTTTCCTTTTAGGCAGTCCACAGTAAAGGACTTAGCTGTTAAAATGGAGGGATTGTGCCAGCAGTTAATTGCAAGTACAATAAAATTCCTTGCTTTGAAGAATGATCCAACTTCTCCACTCTATTCTATATTGCCTTATGTTTATTCCAATACCCAACTCAGTATACAATACAGGAGAAATACCATGCCCTAATCCTGAAATTTCTACTAAATCATGAACTACCCTCTTCTGTCCCCTTCTCCCGCTCCCTGCACCTGCAGCAAAAAAACTGAAGGTGAAATGTATATTGCTATTTCTTCAGCCTTCCAATTTACAGATGCGTGTATTTGAGCAGAAGCCTGCTGTGGGGTAAGGTTTTCCAAGCTGTCAGTGTACCTAATAGTACTTGCAAAGCAGAATGTAAAAAACATTTGATATTGCAGTTAGTGCTTTTGTCCTGAGCTAGTGACTGTCTTCCATGCTTAGGACAGTGATTTGTTTAGTTCAGCACCTTACTTCACCTGGAATTTTCTTTACTGCTACTGAGTTGATAATGCTAATTACATGCAATGTAGCTAAACAGACAACTTGAGATGGGACTTACAACCCTAGGAATTGGTCTTCATGTAATTCAAGTGTATGAATTACACTAAATTCCTTCACCAAGTACTTGAACACGCAGGATGAAATCCTCTACAGAAACTTGGAACGCCAGCTGGAGCTGGCCTCAGATGTATGCCCCAAACCTAAGGCAATTCTGGATTTAATCATTGCTCCTAAACTTCAGTTAGCTACTTGACAGCATACTACATAGAGCCTAAAGCAATACCCTCGTCCCTGAGATGTTTTGTTGTTCTGCTGTGATCGTGGTCCACACTGCGCTGCTGCTCAGCACAGGAGGGAACTCCCTGTGCACCAGCTATGATGATATCTGAGCAGCAACACTTCTCATTTTGCGGGTTTCCTATCAAGAGCCAGCAGTTGCCCACTGGCCTCAGAACACACCTCACCAGTACTCAGCCACATGTCTCTATATGAGTACTGCTGCTTATCTGAGGTGGCAGCAGCAGCAGCTGGTTTCCCAATCCAGCTGCAATCAAATGGGTTGTTGATCAGGTATTATAATCACAAATATGGCAGTTAATGGCTGACAGACCCTGCGAATGCTGCTGCTTTTTTTTCTCCTTTGGTAGCTGTGCCATAGAGCAAAGTGATTTTTTTCCCCCAAATACTGTGGATCCCAGCATACAGATAATCTTTCAATACTACCCTTCTGTACAGGATCACAGGATGCAGACAGATACCTATATTGTCTCTGCCATAGACTGAGGGCTGGTGGCAGGCCCTCAGGCAATTCATGGTCTTTTCTAGTCTTCCAGCAAGATAACAAAAAATTTTGGTTCTTACTTTTCATCTTTCATCTACAAACCCCAGCTTGCTGTGTACATTGGCTCTGGCCTCATTTCTTGTGTTTGCAGAAGCACTTGCTGAGGACTTGAGGAAGCATGCCACTGAAGCATTTGCTGAAGTCTGTGTTTAGCAACAGTTTATTAAAAGTCAGAAAAACACCCAAGTTCCAAAGGAGCTGAGGGAGAATGACCTGCATTTGTGGAGGTAGGTGCAGACTGCATATGTAAGATGTTTTGTCTTTCATAAGGAGGTTGCACAGTAGTTCTTCTGTGATTATTCCAGGCAAAACCGCAATAAAACCATAGTCCCAACAATATTATAATACATTTTACAGGAATAGTTGCAGATATATTCTACAACTCCATCTATACCAACCCAGTTGGGAACAATTTCCAGTTAGTGCCACCAAGGCCCGTTTTAATCCCGTGTCAAAGCAAGACATGGACTTGGATGGTAACAACTCCTTTTCTTCCCTCTTCTAGCTCTTACAACATACCACAAGCTGGAGTTATGCTGTGCTCCTGGTAGATGCCAGCCTGTGGCATCTATCAAAGTAAGAGTTCCCTTGTAATTTATTTGGTGGCATGGTGTGGTTTATTGACAAGCATGATACGCCTTTTCTCCAGCTGGGTACAAAGCTAGCTGAAGCAGGCTACTGTGGTGCTGGATGTAATACAAGCATCATGCTAAAGAGTTTACCAGACTCCTGCTTGCAACAACAGCATGATGCAATTTGCTACAGACCTGTGTACACACTAACTAAAAGCATGTTGCTGCTAAATAATCAAATTCTTTCAGGAAATGACTATCTCTGATCTTTGTTTGCCTTACCTATGGCTCAGGCAGAATGCAGGGTCCTTCGTCTCCTCTTCTTAAGAAATGTCTTTATCCATTCTTCTCTTACCAAACCACCAGCCTACACACCAAATCTAGCTAGGGTCCATCAGGACCTTTTGTCTTTGGGGTAAATGAACAGTCTGCTTCTTTGAAGAGCCACGGAATCTCCCTGTGATTAACTAGACTTGAAGGTATCATTGCCATATTCTACCTCCCCTATCTGTTTAATTGTAACTATAAATATGTTTGTGTTCTCTTCCATCCAGTTTGGAAAGAATGACATTGTAGAGTAATGATTTAAAATCTAAAACATCCCATATATTTTCCTGTGTGTATGGAAAAATGGTTATCTGTGTTCTTTGCCACTGTCTTTGAAAGACACAGCAAGATAATAATGCTGCTTAAATATATTCTTCACCTAGGAATAGTATGAAACAAAAAAAAACTGTAGAAACCCTTCATTATAATGTAAAATCAAGCCCTACCCTTTGAAATTCACTAGCAGCTGCCTTCCCCTTTGTCTCCTTTTCTGACGCTGCAGGCTGCTTCCTAGGAGGCTACTGAGCCACAGGTGACTGTGACCTTTGCCAATTGACTGTTGCCTCTCCAGCCTGTAGCCCCAAGGCCTTTTACCCTGGTCATGCCCTGGCAACAGAGCTTGCCACATGTACTTAACTCAGCAACTGTATACTGTATTTGAAATCCTCTTATTAGATAACAGCATTAGAACCAGCACCAACAGCAAATACTTTCAGCAAATGAAATATAGGTTCATTTTTAATTAATATCTGTACTCTGAAAGGCAAGAGATAGATTGATTATTCATGGAGTGAGAACATGCAAGGGTTGCAAACACAGATGAGAAATTAGTTAATGAGTTGTAATAATATATTGGTGGGAAAGGTTCCTGTTGCTTGTGCTGCACTAAACAGTATCATGTAATATTATAATATACTTCCTATATCACATATGGTAACCATAATGTGCTGGAAGAGAGCTGTATCTATTTTGGTCATCCTTTGTGCTTGACAGCTCTCAAGGTGACACCAAATTATTCTTCTGATCTTATGGATTCCTGTGGAGCTGCTTTTCAAATACTGATCTAAGACATGTGAGAAGAGTTTCTCTTGAAGTACTATTGTCAGGCAGCATATGGAAGTTAGACTAAATGTAGCTCAGTTTTACCCTATGGAATCAGATTCATTAACGGATTATCCCAAAACCTTAACTATCCGAGTTGCAGGTGTTTGAGCTCTGATGTATGCATGTTATGAATACATATGTCCTTAATATATGTCCAACCAGCTTCCTTCACAGAGGTGAAGGCTTATACATTTCTTGTAAAATGTGAAAGTACAATCTCTAGGATAATATATAGTCTTGAAAGTATCTCCTGTTAATATTTTCAGAAAATAGAAGTGGTTTATGTGGTGCACCCTCTGAGGAAGCATATGTTTGAGCAAATCTTACTGCCTCTCAGATGCCATCCGTGACAAATGATAGGAGCTGTGCACATCTGGCCTCAAATATATTTCAGATTAGGAAGGAGTTTCAACAAGAATGAGGTAAAATTTTCAGCTCAAAATGCGTGTATCTGACACCAATCTGTGTCTGGTGTTTCACATGTATTCAGCATGAGGTGTGGTGGGAATTTGACTCAAATGTGCTGATATAAGGTGAGGATTACTAGAAAATATACATTAACTGGAAAGACAGCACACGCCATTGTCAGTCATTGACAACCTGTTGATACCCAGAAATAGTTTATCAGGACTCCAAGGGGACCTCAGCCTTTTAGCAATGCTAGTCAGCTCAGAGCATGGTCCTACATAGCACAGTGCACAGTAGTTAGCCAAGAGCTACATCTTCCCTAGCTAGATATCTCTGAATATTTCTTAGCATTGCTCAATAGGAGCTGTGAGCTAAGGGATGTGACAAGTATCTAATAGGTTGTCTACAGTGAAAATATTTCACCCAAAAGAAAATCAGGGGGATCTGAGATCAAAAGAAATGGGAATAATGCCTGATTTTATGCAACCAATTTTACTAGAACCACTCAGAAATTTCCAAGTTTATCTTCTTTTTCTATTAAAAATTTTGAAAAAGTAACATGTAGTCAGCTTGCAGGAAAATACCGATCTGTGAATCTGAGGACACTCTGGGAACTTTTCTTAGAGAGCTGCAGAAGTTGCCTGCCAGACAGATTTCTATCAGAAGTTTGCCAGTTTGCTCAATCGTATGCTTGGCCACCCACCTATAAGGCAGCCTTAGGTTCATAACCTAAGATTTAATAGGTTGGCACCCCTGGAGGCTCCCATCCTGTGTGCTGCCCTAGAGATTCAGCACTCCAGAGGTTTCCAGATTTGTTAAGTGTAGCTAAGTGACACCTAAGAGCTATGGTTGCTTCTTTTGTTGGTAGAAGTTTGATTTGAAATACCCAAAATGAAATGTTTGTCATGACTTCAAAACAAAATGTGGTGGAAATTTCACATTTCCAAAGAAGCTTTGAAATTCTGACAACATTTTGGAACAACATAGAATATCTTTCTCTTCAAATTTTGCAGTAACTAATAGAAAGGAAATTCTTACTTTCATCAGCTTTAACGATTTTATAGCAGAATGGCTAACACTCCCCCACTCACTTGTTTTAGCAGCAAAGTGTAATTCTATCAGGAGATAAGCTTGTCAGGGTCAGCAATACAGGCCATGCTTGACTTCACATAGATTGCCTTATTGTACTTCATTGCCACTTTTCGCTTTCTTTTTTCCTTAATATACATTAGTCATGTCAGATTAAAAACCTTCTTCCTAGAAAGTGAATGCATAGCCATCGGCATGCAATTAGCAAACACAAGAAAAGACAAAGCCACCAGAATGTGGAAGAGGTGAGTTATTCAGGGTGAATGTAGGCCAGGAAGAGAAGCTACTTTTGAAAGAATGCTGTTATGCTTTTTCAAACTTAAACTTTCTATCCATTACCAGATAGTACCTTTCCTCAGTTCTAAGCACAACTTCCATTCCTAGATTTGCTTAAACAAACTTAGAGAACAAAAGATAAGGGGAGAGTGAACCACTGAACTTTTCTGGGTGGGAATAGGAAAGGGGTAAATATTATTACCAAATTAATTAAAAAAAGAACCCCACAAAACACAGAAGAGCTTCACAGATCTACTGAACATTTAAATAAAGAAACAAAGGAAACGAAATGCTAAGTAAACATGATAACAGCTGGAAGCCCCTCCCCTAAATACGTCATATAAATCAGTTGCATTATCCTATTTTGCCTAGGATAGCAGAAATCCTTGAAAACTCTTATAGTTATATGTGGTGAAAATATACAATTCATATCATTATATGCTGTGAGCTGATTATTCATGAACGCATGAAGGTTCCTGCTATGTTAATGTGAGGTTGTTTTTCTGTCTGTGTGTCCGCTGAGGATCTGGGGAAGTTCCTATTGTTTGAGCATCCCTCCAGTAGGCTGGGCCTCTGATTTTACATGTCTGGTACCGTTATTACTCAGTGATACACAAAATACATAAAAAAACAAAACCAAAGAAAGATTCTTCTTTCCTTCTGGGTTACACTCTTAAGCAGTTGGTGTTCTGCAAGTGGCAAAGCATTTCACTGCTGTACAAAACACAGCTCACAGCTACAATGGCCTGTGATCCTTTCTGGCTGTGAAGAATGCTAGGAGAGTCTGAAGGTCTTAGGGCTAAAACAAATCTTTCTTTCTCAAAACAAAAAGCAGTCAACAATGAAGAGCCTTTTGAGGTTATCCTATCTCATGTCCTTCCTTGTTACAATTCATGAGGGAAAAAGTCGTCTCTTTTACTAACATTCAGGCTTTATTGAACATACTGTAAGCCATACAAGTGTTGCAAAGGACACTCACTCCAACAGCTCTTCGATTACCTTATACATCTGACTGAACACCAACCTGGGAAAATGGTGTGGAACTAATTCACCTGATATCCACTTGTTCAAACATAAAGAGGAACTCAGTGGAACATATATATCCTATGCATTGCTTTAGCCATGTATGTTTCTCACGAGGAATGTGCAATGAAATTAAACTTACAATCAAAAGAGAAGGCAAGGATATACTTCTACTATGTCTGATTGAGTCATGGGTCTTTCTTAAAAGCTGTGAGAGTTTGTCCAAAAAATATGATAATCATTGCATAGTAAGAGGGTAACTCAGATGCTCATGTCTTTCATATTATCACTGATAATAGCAAGAATTAAGGCATGAAATTTCCAGCAATATAGATGCTTGTAACCTTGGTTCTTTTCATGAACCTGAAAGAACATTAGTTTCACTCTCCAGGAAAATGGATTTTCGTTGTATATCGTGTGCAAGAGTTTTTATGTTCTACGTCCCTTGGTTATGATGCTGGAAACACAGGGCTGTTTTGCGCAGGTTTTTGATGGAGAATTGTATCAATATTCTGTGAATCTGGACTCCCAGTTAGAAGCAGAAGAAAAAGGCTGGAGCTGTCCATTTCTAATCTTTTGTGTTTTCAGCTTCAAGGAGAACAAATCAGTGTCAGTGTACACAGTTGAAATAAGATTCACAGGCTAATAAATGCTTTTGTTTGCTGTTGTAGTCAGCCACTGAGCACTCCTGTAGGACAGTGCAAATATAGGCTCTGTGTCATATTATTGGCTTTCAAGGCACGAGCATAGGATTCCTCGTAGTGTTAAAGCCTTTCACAGTAAATGTCTATGCTATAAATTTTGATGTGCTTCCCAGCTGAATGGATGCTTTGAGTGGAGACAGACTGGCTGGAGCTAAAGTAGTTAGCTTTGATTTACCTCTTCTCTATTATTCAGTCTATTGAGAATTTGTAGTAGTGTTATCAAGGCATGTTGATTGGCTTGAGTTTATAGATTGAAATAAAGTGAGTGCTATTTAACCTTGGTCGATACCATGCAACCTTATAATGATATTAGTGGGATGAAGTAATGTGTAGATTTGTAAGACAAAGACAATGAAACATGATGTTTGCAAATAAATCCGGTGACAGATGAGTTTTCCCTATTAATCATTCAGTGTGTGTTTTTAGTGCAAGTCCTTGAGGGGTTTCCAGAATTAGAGAAGAATCTCTGTGTATGTGCCATTTCTTAAGCACCATTTATATTTAGTCTGATTTGTAATGTTTGGTTTGCATATATTGGCCATATTCACATAGTACATCTCAGCTGCTGCTTTTCATAGTGCTAAAACAGTTCTGCTCTCCAGCATGCCCAGGATATTCCTCCCTGCTACAGTTTGTTTGCTGGAGATATAGTGAGAGTCAGTGGGCCTAAAATGTGTAGTGTAAAAGAAGTGATCTGTTTTCCA
Source organism: Nestor notabilis (assembly GCF_000696875.1). NCBI lineage: Eukaryota > Metazoa > Chordata > Aves > Psittaciformes > Psittacidae > Nestor > Nestor notabilis. The sequence goes on from NW_009926703.1 coordinate 37,445, forward strand.
AATCCTGTTCTGACACTTTAGGCTCCCTCATAGGTATCTTAGTGCTTCTGATATGTCTTCTCAGATGAAATTGTAGATATTTATGGAGTTGAGTAATTTTCTCACTAGCTTTATCTACCTTCCTAACTAAGAAGCAAAGTATGATTTCTCTTTTCTTCTGGAATTAACCAGTGATATCAGTGTTACTTTCCAGAAATTATTAATGAGACTAAGTAACAGTTTTCAAGTCATTAATCCTGTGCAAAGCCCCTCTGTTCTGCTACTAATCATAGGTGAATTTTAAAGGGCTATCAATACTGACACTTTTAAGTACTACGCAATAAAAAGGGCAAGTACTGGTGGGAAAAAAAGACAGATATGCAACTGTCCTAAGAAAGATCAGTTGTCATAAAATTGAGTAAGTCCTTACCAGCAAGATTTCAGGGGGCAGTGCATTATGTGTGAATCCTGAGAAGCCTTCTGAATGGGAATGCCTGTCAACTGTGGCAGCTATAAGTTACAGTCCTCCAAGCACATATTTGGTTCTCTGCATATTTGTCATGCAGTCTGGTGGCCAAAGGTTACACCAGAATTAGGATATTTATATCCTGAATATTATTGTCACCAACCCACATCAGAGTTAGACTCAGTTAAGCCGTATTTGGCTATTGCGTTAGACACTCTGCACTAGAGGGAAATTTCCAAAAGGAAGAGGGGAAGAGCTGAGTGGTATCAGCTGTTTCCATGCAGCAAAGTGACAATTAAACACTCAGTGTGTATACTTCTGGTTAATGTCTATGTATGCAGAAAGCTGACCAGCTCTGACAGAAGTATCTGTTGTTACTGGGTACCATGCTGTCCTGCGTCTTCTCAGGCAAGACTGTCAGCAAGTGAAGGTGAAGCATGATCCCATGCTCTCAGACCTTACTTTTTACTCTCCATGTCCTAGAAATGAACTAATGTAAACAAGGTGAAATATAGAATCCTTACAGCCGTTCATTAAAATAGAAGTCTATAAACAAATCTCAATTTAACCTTTCTCATCTCTGTTAGTATTCTCAGACCCACCCTTCCCATAGACTGACAAAAATGCATAGCATTTAACTGCAGAGCTATATCAGGCTCCAGCTGAATTTGAAATAGTTGCAACCTTCAAGCCTCCAGGTCTTTCAGAGACTATGAAAATCCAGAGTGTGTGCAACACAGACCCCTGCAGACAAAAGTGAAGCCATAGCAGGTGATTTAGTCTGCCCCATGTGTCCCTAATATTCAGGTTCGTACTTGACTTTTTATTCCAAATGTCGAAGATAGATGTGAATAAGGAGAAGTCTGCAGGTCACTGGAGGTTTATGGACTAGAACCAGGTACAGACCACTGAGCTATCGAAAGATTGTACTTTCCCCCCCATTAGCTGTAATGGACGTGAATTCATTTTAAAATAATAGTGCTACAAGTTTTAGATGATTACTCTGATTGGCTGGCTCTGTATTTTGGATGTTGTATATAATGCTGATTAGAATATTCTTAAGATGGTACCTAGGGAGAAAAAAGAAATTATGTTATAATTGTGTCTTTTCTGTAAAAGATTCACATGCAAAAAGCCATGCTGTCAGGTTCCAGCATGCCCCAGACAGCCCTTGAGAGAGTGTCTGGAAAAGGTGAGGAGAAGAGGGAGTCCTTGCAGATGCAGTTCCACAGATGTGAAACCAAGAGGCGTGTGTTTCACTATATCCTTTGAAGTGGTTTTTGAACCAAATCATCTTGAAGGAGCCCAGGAAGAGCTTTCATCGTCTATCTCCTTAGTCCCCTTCCTTGCTTAGTGTCAATGAGCTTGAGAGTGAGGGCTGAAAAAGTCTTGCCTGTGCACCACTCCTTATTCTGTCCCTCAGGCAGGATTCAGAGAAACACAGGCAGTGAATCTTCTTTATTTTTAAGCATTTTGCATGTAAGACTAATATAACCACCTGTCCAATTTGCTATATACAACACATAAAATGTGATTGTGTTGCAACTGACATAATTATTGCACTGGCGAAGTGCCAGTACCCAGTATAATGTGAATATCCTGAACTATCAGTGCTATGCAGTAGCTTGTCTCTTAGCAGACTAAATGTGCTAATATTTTTAAGGAGTTCTTGCCACAATATTAAATTTAAATCTAAGATGGTCCTGTATTATACAGTACAGCAGATCTAGGTGAATGTATTTTGCCTAACATTTCCAGAATGAATGATAATTTGTCAGGAAGGCAGTTGTTCTCATTTCTTGGTGTGCCTCTGAGCCACTTGAAACACACCTTGGAATTACCAAACCATGCCTCTGGAGAAGAAAAAAATGAAACTATGACTCCCTCTTTATGGCCTTACATTGATAAAACACACTCAGAGGTTTGCACATGTTTTATGGTATCACTTGCCAATATTACAAAATATTGCACAATCTGTCTCTAGTTTTGTCTTAAAATGGATCTGATTCTAAAATCCCTCCATTACTGATAAAGTCACTTATTATGGTTTCTCTACATTTACACTAACACTGTGGTTCAGTAGCTTTAGATATTAAAATACAAATCTCACAGAAGTAGCTGGTTGGGAAATTTCCAATGCCATGTATCAAAATACCCATTCATTCAGACCAGAATTGATTGCAGAGCTGTTTTTAAAAAAATGTCCAGATTCTCAAATTGGCCAAAACATCCTTTGGGTCAGAATGAAGTTAAAAGAAAGTGAGTTTTGGTTTAGAATTGCTTTCTGTTTCAAAATTTTTGTCAATTACAATAAGAGGAAGGGGAGGATGATCTAACGAAAGAAAGCTGTTGGATGAGCAGGCATAATCAATATGAATTCAACTAAACTAAGAAATGGGAGGAACTTCTCATATAGCAAGGATATAAACAATTTAAGGCTTCATAGACAAAACTAATATTACGAATAGCTGCTTAAAATCAGCAGGCTAACATGGCTCATGCTCCATACTATGACAGTCAGGTGTCACAAAAGCACTTTCTGGTTGCTTCTACTACCAAGAATAATTTCCTTGAAATTACAGGATTTGTCCCAGTGCATGTGAGCCTCTTGGAAGCCTATCATCCAGCATTTAGGATTCATCTTCGTGTGACAAAGTTATGTTGAGATGTGAAGAAACCTGCAACAGAGGGAAACTGGCAGACTCATTGCCTTCCACATGTAAAGCAAGGTGTTCTTGAGAAACTGCTGCCTGGCTGCCCAGAAGCAGCCAAACTCCAACATTTTTCTTTTGTGCTTCTTCACCGCTCTTACAACAGTACTGATGATCAGCTTTTCTGTTAGCAAGATTTACAACTATGGATGTTGTTGGACTACGTTTGTTTCAGAGACTGCTTTTTTAAAGGGCACACTTTTTAATCTCCATAAGTAACTATTCTGTGTCAGTATCTGAGGTCCTATATTCTAATGCCAAGTCAATTGCCCATATGCACTATAACCTTACAGTTATTAAGAGAAAAAGCCCAGCATCATATCGAGACACTAAGTGCATAATTTCTAGTAGCCCTGCATTCCACAGCAATGTCAGTGTGCTACTTAGTGGCTATATTTGCATACATGTCTTTCTAATTCTGGCACCACAAGTTTCAAAACCAGTTGTTACTGTACTTTCAAAAATCTACTCTAAATGACAAAAGTCTTTCAAAATTACATAAAATATTCTCAAGTCAATGATAATTACATACCATTTTGACAGCTCTCACGATTTAGTATCTCTCAAGGATCTTATGACTCCCTTAGAATCTCATCTTTCACTGAAAAAATACACACATTAAAATAATAATACTTAACACTCCACAAACTGGCCTATTGAGCAAAACACAAAAAAGGGACACTGCAGGTTCAAACATCTTCAGGTAAACAAACAGGACCCAGCATGTATTTTTACTTGAAACCTTGAAGCTGGCAAACACACCATGCAGTTCTATGGCAAGAAATTCAAAAGACATTCCCTTTCTAGCTTTATCACTGAAAAAATTTCATCCATTAGTAAGATTTAGCACATAAGTATGATTCTAAAACTGTTAACATTTTACTGCTTAAGATTCATTATCTTTGTTTTTTATTTGATGGAGAGACAGAAGCTGATGAGTACAGATATATTTTGGTAAACATAGGGATATGTATACCTGCAACAGAAGACACAGGAATACCGAAAGCAAAAAAAAAAAAAAAAATAAATTCCAAGACAAATGCAGAAAGTTTCAATACTCAAATTTCAATTCTGATTACAAAACACATCTATGTTTGCAATGTTCTTATACGCATAATATCAGGTATTGCCGTTTTCTTGGCTAGGATTTTTAGTTTAAAGATTGTTTTACTGTGGGTGATTCTGAATACTAGGTAAATAGTACAGTCATTCTCCTTCAGCAAAGTGACCTCTCAATACAACGGTACTAAAAACACAGTTGTAGAGGTTGTTCCTTCATGTGGAAGAGGTAATACACCACTTTTCCTCTGCATTACAGTTAAGAATTTTGCTAAACTTATACTCAAGGCAATTCTATGCAGTTGTTAGCAAGTCTCATGTCAATCATCAGAAAGAATAGGATAGAATGAAGAATCAATGATAAGGGCAAAAAATAGTTTTGTGAATTCACTTTGAGGTTTTTACATTTAGAGAACTAAACTTTAAGAGAGTCTTCTGGAATTCCTTCAATTTATTTTTAGTTTAAACTGGATGTTTTCCAGTATATCCTTCATATTTTTGGTGCTGACTCAGATGTAAAAAGATCCAAATGAATGATATGCAATTAGTAATACTAATGATGTGATATACAATGGACTTTTTATTGGCATGACTGTTCAGCATTTACTGTGCATGGCAAAGCCACAGAGTACTCTTCAGAGTACTGTAAATCTGTCCAAGCTAAAACTTCTTAGTACCTCATGCTGTCATGAACAACTGCAATGAGACTACTCCACATTTTTAGGAGAAAAATAATTTTTTGCCCAATGGAAATTCTTTATACTTGGATTAGGAAAAATTTGACCCTGTAGTGACTCGTAACAAAAAGATCAGTTAGAAATGACTTGTGAAGAGAAGAGCTTAGTATGAAGTTGAGTAAAGAACAGCTACAAGCTGCCAATGCACTGCAGTCAGAAAGGCAAACATGATACTAGTGTGTATTAGAAGTACTTCCAACAAATGGAGTACTGTTGCAGCCAAGAACCTCTTTTATACAAGAAAATTCAAAGTTGGGTGTCATATTTGAGAAAGATAAGTTCAGACTATGACAAGGGAGGAATGGAGGGGGAAGAGGAGATTAGAGAAGGGCACAAGACACCAGAAGAGCCTAATTTGCATTACATTGTAAAAAAAAATATGAAGGATTATGATAGTTATCTAAAGCAGGGAGGAAGAAGAGTTACACAAATTGCCCAGGCAGAACCACAAGTGTAGCAATGGCATGTAGCTGTTAAATTAAGTGGTCCTTTCAACCAGAACAGTGGAGCAGATCATCTAAGTAATCCTTAAACTGGTGATCACTACAGTGCATGCAGTAATAGAAGTCTGGGCTTTAGCACTCAGAAGGTCAAATCCAGCATGTCCTGCTATAGAGACTAAACAGGGAAATAAGAGGTGAAGTACTGAGAAGTACTGGTTTATACCTCTATTGCATTTGCTCTATAAGATCTTAATTCTGCTTCCCAGTAAGTAGAGCCCTGCTCTATGCTTACTCGGTAATAGCAAATACACCTTTACTGCTTCATTGTGACTCTAAGCCAAAACATACGGAAGAATCTGAAAACACCGAAGTCTTTACATTATGGGGATTTGATCAGTGATAATAGGATATTCAACACTCAGAGAAAATAACTAAGAGCTAACAGGTTTAGAAATCTGTTAAAAAAAAAAAAAAAAGACAACATGTGTAGAGACTCTCTTGCATAAGGAGAGATGGTCCCTCATTCTAAAAGGAATAATATTGAAAGTGTTATCACTAAAAGCCATTTTTGAAATTTAAAAAAGTGTGGTTTCCTTTCTTGTTTTTAAAGTCATTTTAGTTTGTAAGACTAAAGAACTCTTCCAACAGCAATGAATGGGGTAATGTACAGGATGGATGCAACTGAGACATTAGAAGTCCAACTGCACCGCAGCAACATCCCCAGGCACATGCTGGGTGAGGGGCATGGTACCCTATCCTGTCAGCAGAAGGCCAGGTCTTCAGAATTCAACTGAATGTGCTGGAAGGAGATTCTTTGAAAATCCTGTCTATGAAATGCATCTAGTCTATAGTTCTATGAAATATTTTGTGTTGCCACCTTTCCTGATAACAATCTAATTCCAAGGATAGTTCTTCACCTGACTGGAGAATGGGAGGACATCAGAACACCCTTATGTATAGCCTAAACCAATAGAACATTGCACAAATGATGTAACTGTAGTTTTCCTTCCTGCCTGCCTGACTTCCTGAATTCCTACCTGCCTGCCTGCCTTCTTTCGGGCCTCTATTCCTGCCTGCCTGCCTGCCTGCCTTCCCATCTTCCTGACATCCTTCCTTCCTGCCTTCCTCCTTCCCTTCCTTCCTTCCTCCATCCCTTCCTTCCTCCCTCCCTTCCTTTTGTTCCTTTCTTCCTTCCTTTCCTTCATTCACTCTCCCAGACAATTTTCAATTTACCCCTTAATCTGATATTTTTCTGTAGATCTTTTAACTCACTTAGAATAATAAATCATATTAAAAAGGCCACAATCAAAATGAAAGATTTCTAACATGCCTAAATAAAATGATACAGTTCATCTGGTCCACATTATTCTTCTCTAGTGTATCAGTTTATGATATTTTCCTACCCTTCAATACTTCCTCCCATTTCTGCATGGAAAAAAAGTTAAAAAATCTCAAAAATTCTTATGGAAGGGGAGGATGATTTTCCATTTAGGTTTGGAGAGCACATATAACATGAATAATATTGCTTATTCCTCTTCTTTTAGTTTACTTTTCCCTTAGTTAATCTTCAGTCGAGTGAATAGCGCTAGAGCTATCACAGTATGAAGTGTCAGAGTTCACTGTCTCAGACAGACATCTTACGTCTTCCTGCTGTATGATGAGAATAACCATTTATGTAATTTCTCAACTAAATGCCTGTGATTACAGCACATGAAGAGCTCTAAAAGTGCAATAAGGAATAAAAATCTGGGAACACATCTAAATATAATCCTCTGTTCAGTCCCAGAATGGCAAATTTGAAATGGCATCTCACCACAGCACTCATGCTTTTTGTTGTATCTGAGGTCTTTTGGTTAACATAAATGGCTGTGCAGCTATTGAAACTGGTATTCATGAAACAAAAACTTAATTCACGATCTGAAAGAAGAGAAAGCTACTGCATTTTTCTCCTCTGACTAAACTGAAAGTTGTTGTTGTATTTACAATATGCAGTATTCTGGAGAGAGAAGGAGGTTTGTGTGGGACTGGCCTCCCAGAAAGATCAAGCAGCAATGGCAACAACAACTTTGTTGTTTAGTGGTTTTCAGAGGCATTCAAAGCCCTTACAGTAAGAGTACATAAAAACATTTAAAGAAACACAGTCAAATACTACTTTTAAAGCAGTAGTGAAAACATGGTTTAAAATAGACTAGGAAACACATTCCAAAGACACACCCCTCAAAGCTCTTGAATGATGCTGGAGAAGATACCTGCAAGTTAGATCTGAGAGTGGTCTTGACAATAAAATGATCAACTACTGTGAGAGTAATTCTAAGAACCATTTTTAGAAACCTTTTTTTTTCTAATTTTCATAACACTACGTACTTTTGTACAGTGCTAGAGCACAATATAATTGCTAATTAAATGTTCTTCTCAAAACTTGTAAGAATAGCCACATTGGCCATACTTAACTTCTAAATAAACAAGGTCCAGGAAGGCAAGAGTGTTGGAATCCTGATTGCAGAGATGAATTGATTACCAACTGTCTCCTTCACACTATTTAAGTCACTCTAACTGGCCTTGTCCAAGATGAAGCTGTTTTTTGTTCTATGGGCAGGTATCCCCAGGGACAATTCCCCCTAAACAGCGGTGTAGGTGTTGCACTAGAGTTCAGTCCCTTCACAGTACACATTCCTCCAAAGCAAGCCTGTCAGCCTTTGCATCCCCTAGTGTCCTTTCATACACCTTTCCATACCCGAGAGCATGAATTTTATTCTACAAAAATCCACTCTGGCATAGTGCATGCTTCACATTACTTCACAAAGTCTCAGGCTCTCTTTCTAGAAACCTTGACATTACTTCCTAGACCTCTTGTGTTTAGTTGCACAGACATACCAGCTGGTTCAGGTGAAGGTCCATCCAGCCCAATATCCACCAGAACCACTGTACCCAACTTCTTTGTCTAAGAGCGGGAGTATAAGAACTTGCAAACCAATCAGAGAGTGATACTTGTCTTCTTATACCATAATACTTTGTCCTCAAGGATTTTCTGAGCTTCTACAAGCTTATGGATACTTATATTTAGCTATATTAAACTGAGCATGAACTTCTATTTGCCTAAACACGTGCAAATGATGCTCCAGCCCTAGTCCACACCCTTATTGGGATTTGGAAAGTTTCAACTGTTTGTATGTTACTGAGCCTTGAGAGTTTGTTTTGAAGATGTCCTCCACTGCCATAAAGAAACAGTTTTTTATTTTGTTGACCTAAAAGCTGTATTTCTCATGCAATCACTTGACTCTAGAAGCAGAGACTTTAGGAAATTAATTGAGTTATCATGAGACTTGGCCACACTGAGAAGACCACAAAGCATCTGACCATAGGACCAGGATTCTAATTCAGAGGGTTTTTTATTCCAGTGCTGTATGTTTTCTGCTATTTTTTATTTTTTAGCAAAGATTCTCTAGGGCTTGAGGGCTTTTAAAACAATAATATCTTACAATCAACTGCCTTGGACGGCTTACCAAAAATACTGTAATTGTAAAAATTTTCATTGCTTTCTTGCATGAAATGCTAACACTGGTGAGAGTATTTCAAGCAAGTTGAAGCCTGTTTATCGTCTGTCTTGGCAATGCCTAAGTCAGGACAATGTAGTAATCTGTTCTGGAGAAATGCTATTCTTAGTATTACTCTTGGATGCATATGAAGAAATTGAACTTATGAGAGCATTTTGTGCTGACAAGTATAAACTTTGTCTAGCAATCTTAACAGGCAATGGCAATCAAAATCAGTACTTTTTTTATTTTTAAGGACAACAAGGAAATGCTGCTGCAATTTAGAAATAACAACAAAAAAAATCCCTCGTTTGTTTTAGTTTGTCTTTCACAACCATTTGCCTGTTTCAGTCTGGGTAATGCTTTTTCTCCTTGTGGCACACCCAATCCAGGTAGATTATTTTGTATTTCCCTATTTATAGCACTGAAAACACTCACACTTAAATATTCTATGTTATTATAACTAAAACAGACATTGTAAGTGAATATTGAAATTGTTGACTGTAACTCTACAAACTGTTATTATGCTGAAGGTGTAACTATATGACCATGACGGTCCCTTCTGTTTTTAAAATAACTGACTAAATGTGGATTACGAGCAGTCTGTTCATGGGTGCACTTGAAGAAAACAGACAGATTCTGCACACTTTTCCAAAGTGAAAAACAGTCGTCCTCACAAGGTAAATTAAATCACCATTAAACCAAGCTATAGGCCTGCAGAGTGGAGCATCCCCACAGACTAGGTGCTGATTATAAAATTAGTTTGATGCTTTTTGGAAGGGGTGCAAGAAATGGCTGAAGAGGTTCCTTTGAACTACAGGGTTATTTTTGCATTGTGTTTGCATTATTTTCCCTTGCTGGATCCAGGTTTAGGCTGCTTCTCATTTTACCTGCACCCTGTTCCCCACCTTCACACAAGTATACACATAGTAGGGGCTTCAAAGCTGACAGCACTGGCCTAACTGTTCTCATCAAGAGCATTGGCAAAACTCCCAGTGGCTTCAACAGCAGCAGGATCAGGCCAGCTTCGAGTGCTTTGAGAAACTCACCCAAGGCAATAAATTCAGCATTAATTAACAAAAAGGAATGCAAACAAAAAAGGTATGAAGAGAGGGAAAAGAGGAATCACTGTTCAGTTACTCAAAGTCCTTTAGCAGAAAAAGGACCCTAGTTACATATTGCTGTATAGGGTCCCTGAGGCTGGTACATGAGGGTTCTCACTGGATACATACGCATCTGCTTAAGCCTGTGCATGAGGGTCAAAAGAGTGAGAACCCTTTCCCAGGTCACCATGTGCAGAAACTACTGGTAATCACACTGTTTACATGCTGCAAGAACAAGGTGAGCTCTGAGCTCACGGACCCAACTCACCAAGCCACAGGCTGGTCAGGCCTTGCCATCTTCTCCAGGTAGGCAAAGAGTAGTAGATTCAGGTCTGTGCTGCCATGAAGTGAGTAATGCTCAAAGCATTATTGACAACACTCTAACCTTGGAAATTGCCCAGACTCTTGTCACCTTTCACAAATGGTCACAATTTCTCATCTTTCACAAGGTGACTCACCTCTCACAAAAGCTGACTTTGCAGCTGACTCACCCATCTAAGGGGATATTTCCTCCTTTACTCTTCATGAATTCCCTGTGCTGCCCTGGAAACTTAAAGGGCTTTGCATAGGCCCACGACCTGACAGTATTATTGCACAAGTATTTGTCTTGATTTTCAGAGGAGAAGAGCACTCGTATCTCCCACTACCATTAGATAGGAGAACAAGAATTTTATGTAACAGAGATGTTAGTACATATCTTGCCTCAGGCACCTAATTGTCTGTGGTTTTTCTTTGAACCTTTATTATTATGATAATCTCAACAAATTTTATTAGCAAATTCTTCCATTCACCCTTTACCTCACGAGGAGCTGGATCCAGGCTTTGAAACAGTAAAATGGAAGTGGAAGATTCTGGCATCCCCTTTAAGCCATCAAGGCCTTCATGTTTGTATTACTGTAGATTTAAAACCAGATACTCCTTTTTGGCCTACTATTAGCATCATTTTTTCACTATTCCATGACCATGAGTTGTATCTTTGCACATCACACCTTTGTACATTTTCAATGTGAAAGCCAAACTACTGATGCATGGTGAAGTGCAAACAGAGTGTTTGGAAGACAGTAATTTGAAAGCATACCATTCATCTTTAAATTACCTAAGAGTATGACACTCACACAAAAATTACAGCTGCTGTTTTTGCCAGAAAGTGCTCCCAACTAGGATTTGGTATCCAGAGCTGGCCAAATAATTGATTCGGGGTCTCACTGACACAAGAATTCATTTTGTACCAACCTGGAATGAAGTGTTCAGCCAAATGCAAAGTTGGAAAAGTAATAATTTTTGACTGAGAGCAAGTTTTGGATTTTGAGAGACGTTACTTGTTTCCACGTTCATTCTTTCATAAAACTGAAGTTGATTTCCAAAAACTTTGAACTAAAAACCAAAGTATCTCAGAACTAAAATGCTGACACTTTTCCAGATCTAAGATTTTTCTTCTTTCCTTAAGCAGCGGAAAAAAAAAGTATGAAAATTTTATTTTGGACAAAAAAATTTTGCCCAGGTCTAGCTGCACATCGGATCTTTTCATATGGCACATCTCCACTATTTTAATATGCACTGGGAATGTGCTGAAATACAAAACTTAGTGCAACTTCAGTAAAACTATGCAAAAGGACAAGTTAGCACAGGAGTCAAAAGGAGCTACAATGCTCATCTTTTAGTTAAAGCTATTAAGCTAGTGGATATTCGTGTTTGCAACAACCTTATTAAACCATGCAGGACTGCATAAGTTTTTTCCCTTTCTTTCAGTATGCCCTGGGATACTTCTGGCACATCTGCTTCTCTGTATGCTCAAAAGTCAATTGTGATCTGGGAGTGGGAAATGGTAAATGTTAGAACTTGAAACACACATGATATAAAATAAATGCATTGTTGTTTTTGTATCTCCTTGACACTCACAACTCCTGATTTATGTTAGTGACTCATTAAAAAAGTAAAAGATTACTTTAATCCTAGAATAAGTTAGATGGCAGTTTGAAACAAATACACACTTAACTACCAATAAAGTTCAATCAATACTACAAAAAACACGTTCATAGATAACCTTTTCAATTTTTAATGTGTGCTTAAGCTTACTTTATGCCTCTTTTCCATCCACTTTTCCGTAGTGTTCTAGAGCCAAATTTGTACAGAGGAATACTCTTGAAAGGAGTGAATTTTAAATTATTATTTAAAACATTCAGAGAAAGTAAATTTCAGATTCATAGTAACGATAATCTGCACTGAAAATATAGTGCGTTATTTATTGTTGTTGTTGTTATTAGTCTTCCATCAATGAACATAACCTGCCTGTTAAACAAAAGCAGCTTGAGTTTTCAATGGCAATTATCGCACAAAGGTGCAAACAACAAGTATCTATAGGCTAACACAATGACTGTGAAAACAAAGAAGAATGCTGAAGAGCGAATGAATTTGGGGAAGTTTCAGTTTCTTCACAGGCAACTTACAAGTGAAATATAAATATACAATGAAGAGGTGCTGTTCACTTTTATAGCCACCCTTGCATAGTCAATATGAAAACAGTGACAAACCAACTGGTAGTAATGGAAAGTGGTTCCTTAATTTGGAGGAATGCTAACGTCAAAGTGAAGTTTTCCATTACCTTTACTGGTCTTTAGGCTAGGCCTTAAGGTAGCAGCTGTAGCAGCTAGGAAATTTCACTTTCACTGCAAGCCTGCTTTGAAATAGAGGTTCAGATCTAGCCATTGTGGTTGTATGAGTTGTTACAAGGAGGCGTCAGAGCTGCTTTACTGCATTTCTGCTGTCTTCAGTAAACATGGCAGCACCCCAAATGGCGGTAAAAGATATCTAAAAGATAGACTCTGAAAGTGCGATGCTGACAGTAGCCTGAAATAGCTGCAACATCTAGAGCTTTGCTGGAAACCAAAAGCATAGGGTGCTAATGAGCACAGAGGTGATACCCGAACAGTGGGATAAATCGGGTGGGCTGGAGGGGCTGTTGTGGCTGGGAGAGAGGGCTGGTGAATATCAGTAGAAAAGGCTGATACATCAGTGCTTGGTTTGTTTAATGATCTGGAAAAAGTTCACTGATCTAAAAGGTGGGTGGGGATTATTGTGACTTCCATAGGTTTCACTTTCCAAGGCACTGTTGATCACTTATTGGGATATAGATGAGCATTCTTTTGGGGGGAAAAAAAAAAAAAAGTAATTTCCATTCAGAGATGTGAGTGAAATTAAATGCTATTTTGTGCTGTTGCATTTGGCTTGTAAAAGGAAAAAGTATGAAAGCTTGACAAAGACTGAGATGTTCTGCGCTCATTTGTCTGCCATCTCCCATGAGATCTGAAGCTGACTTTTGGTTCTTCAGACACTCTAGAAAACGTCAATCCAGGAAAAACATATTTGAAAGCTATTCTACATTCCTTTTCCAGTCTGAACTTTGTTTTCTGCTGAAGTGGTCTGAAGTAGGCTCTTAGCCAGTGCATATCTCAGCCCTTTACTTCTGAGTATGAAGCACACAATCAGAAACCCCTGAACTGAACTGAGATAACATTCCATCCTGGGGCCGCTGGCAGATAAAAATGGTGAGTTTGGAGTTTTCTGACTCCATATGAACAGTAAAAAAAGTTGAAGCTTAGAATTTTGAAGCTAAGGATGAAGTACATGGATTAAAGAGCACGAATGATATTGAGAAATAGACTCTGTTTTTCACAATGTCTTAAAAAAGCTTCAGACAATTCTGGAGAGCTGTGCCTTCCCTGACATTATGGAGCACTCCCAGGAACATCCAGAAGAGCAACATGATTCCCACATCCACATGTGTCCTCTACACTTTGATATCTTGCAGGCAACAGGAACTTTGCATAAGCACCTAAAAGAATTGCAATGTACAAAGCCACTAGATGAGCTCAGGTACATCCCTGTGAGAGCAGCCAGTGCCCATACTTTACAGTGTAATTCTGATTGAATATGCATGGGCTGCAGGATGCCCTAGAAATGCCCTTCACACTGTAGTGTAGCTATATCCCTTTGATCTTTCTTAAATTTTTATGCACCTAGTCTGTATTTTCTAACTTCAACCAGGAGTTTGGCCTGGAAAATGTACATAATAGTTTTCTCAGCAGTCAAAATGAGTTCAGACATATATGGTATCAATGATTTTAAAACAGTGTTCATTTCATAAACAAGTTGAATGACTACCTGACACTTATTTGAACTCTGGCTGATAACCATAGTATTTATTCTGGTATTTTCCTGTTTCCAAGTCTGTGCACTCTGATGAAGTCCTGACCACTTCATAAAAAAACGAAGGACAGTATTAATATTGCCAGTGGGAGGGTGTAAGCCCCTGCCATTTGAAATAAATATGTGGGCTCTTTTTAGCTAAGCCTCTGCCTGAAAGCTCATTGTTAGGAAAGAGGTAGGTGGGAATTAGCCACTTCTGTTACAAATGTCAAGGTTCTTGAAATATTTGAATAACAAGAGGTGCTGAAAAGTATGGCTACCAAGTCCTCACCTCCTGAAACTAAGCTTGTCACTTCTGTGACATACGTGGCCTCTTCTAACCCAGTGTCTGGGAATTTGAGACTTAATCTTTGGTCTACCACGTGTTGGTGTAGAATATAGCTGCTGCAAAATGAGACCAACCTACAAATGAGGAAAAGATCTATTTTAAAAGAAAAATCTCATCCCCCTCATTCTTCCTTAGCACAACCTTTTTTAGAACCAAATTTCAGTCTCGTGCTGGCCACTTAATACTGCATGGGCTGTGTTTCTTGCTCCAGACAGGCAGGAATGTTTTGCTGTTTGTCCTGACAGCCAGCATGCATACCTCTGCTGGGAGCATTTACTCATCACACACCAGCCTGCAGTTCATATTCTCATTCTTCATATCAGGAAAACTCTGTCTCAGTTTGTTTAAATAGTAGACCATATATGAACTGAAATATTATCATAGTAATCAACAGTTCATCAGAGTAACCAAGAATTTTAAATTTCATTGCTTTGTTTTGTAAGATCATGGTTCAGGGCCTGTGAATAGATGATGATCTCCTGGTAGTCCTTGTAGTCTGTATCGACTTCCCATTTGGTCTGAACTGCTGAGACACAGGGTGGAGATGCCAAACACTGGCATGCCCTTCATTCCCATTTTGTGCAGTTTATGGTGGCAATGTGGTCTAGGCAATAGAAATGCATTACTGCCACTGTCCCCTAAGGTCTCTTAGCTTGTGGGGGCCGTAATGCTCCAAGAAGGTACCTGCTTCTTCTCAGTACTGCTACTGTAAGGTATGAGGAGGTGGCTGTGCCAGCATAACAGTATCTTTGCATCCATAATACCTGACATGTTTGCAGTGTTGCTGGGTAACGGTTTTAGACTTCATGTCTTTTGTATTATTAATGAAGCATATCATACCCTCAGCACAAGATATCTTCCTTGGGTTTTTATTGTAACTTTGAGGTGAAGTCCAGGAACATGCCTTTTCCAACTTGCTCAGAAATAAAGCTCATAGCCTTTAATATCAAAACTGATGCTGCTCTCTGGGAGGTTGAGATGCTGGCATTGAAATATCATGAAGCAGCAAGGTTCATTTCCAACCTACTGTTCAACCCCTGCCAGCTACCTATGGCTTTGCCCTAAAGTGACTTCATCCAGAAGATCTCTTCGACAGCTGACCCTCTGGGTCTCCCTTGCACTTTCCAGTTCCTCCTACCTGCCTCACTGAGGGCAGGAGATGGGATGTTAACAGTGAATCTGCTCAGAGACAGATCCCTTTGGCTTCATTCTTGCTTTTCCGTCAGTCTTGAAGATTTGCCGCTTTCCCACACAGACTATATGAGCAGATTTGTCTCCTCTTCCCAAATTGTCCCCCCTCCTTGCTTATAAAAAGCAGCTCCTGATTAGCTCTTAGAGGCCTCAACAACTACAGATAAGGACCAAGTATTGGTACTTGAGTGTACAAGGTACTCATGTTTTGAGCTCTCATTCAGAGCAATTTTCTTTCTCTGCAAAATGTACTGCTAATGTGCTGGATTACACCCTCATGTATATCATATAAAGAAAAACAAAACAAGGGATGAGGACTCAGCTCACTCCCTTTCATCTGGACAAGTGCTCTTGGAGTGGCTGGGTCTGCTCTCCATCAGAATGACCTAATTCTGAATACATCCATATTGATCTGATCTACATCCCCATTAGTTCAGCGTTCATTAATGCAGCTGGGTGCAGAAAGCTTTCAGGGGAAATAGATGAAGAGAGAGAACAATATATGCTATCCTCTTAGAGTAGGAGTGGAATTAGATTATTTTTACGCACTTCAGTTGAAGCCTACTCAGTGATATTTTTAAAAGGCTGCATGCGAAGGCCCTTCTTCCCTCCTTCCCTCCCTCCCTCAGCTGCCGCAGCCATGGAGATGGGACTGCGGAGCCGGGGGTGCCTCCCCCATGCTGCGGGCTGCCAACATCCAGCCTCTGCCACGGGCACACAGCAAAGCCCTCCTTGCTGCCAGGCAGGTTTGCACCCTCTTTTAGCACGACGGTTCAGGCCAGCAGTTTCTCCCACTGGGGATACAGGTCGCTGTGGAGGTCCAGGGTATAGGTCTTCTTTTAATGACACTGCTGTAACGACATTTCTCTGGTGGAATCATTCCCAGTTTTAATCTGTGCAAATGAAAGAGCACAAGCACTGAATTAATTTCACAGATTCCTCTCTGTAGATTACACTGTGTCAGACGTAAGATGGTCTGCAGAGGAGGAGCAACTTTCTTGCACATCCCCACACCCTTGAAATGCTGCATTTTCTCACCACTTACTTTGAGAGGAAAAAAGCATGTCCGTTCTTGTTACGTTTCTGATAAAAATCAGAACTGCTGATTTGTTCACGTTAGAGAAGATACTCACATGTAGAGCAGCTCTTGATCAGCATGAAAAGCTAATGAGATTGTTTTGTGGTAGAGGCACCAACAGCTATACAATCCCAACTGGTATGGACACTGCATGCTTCTCAGTCAAAGAAAAAGGATGTAAGAGATTCGTGATAGAGTGATGTGAAAGTTTCATGGGTGTTTAGCTGAAAGCATACCCTAGATGTACAAAATAACACCATCATGCATTTTTAAAACTGGTAGGCGAAGGCACAAAGAATCGTGCTTTGAGATTCAGTGCAGAGCGTTACTGCGTGCTGATCTCATCTGATTTTATCCAAATTCCCTGTTCTTTCTCCACACAGGCACTGTCTCTGACCATCACTGCTTCCATTGTACAACTGCTGAACTACAGCTGAACACAGCAGCAGGATATGTAATGAATAGAAAATACACTGCAATTATGGAGATGCAAACTATTTACAAATATTTGGTTAGACCACAATGCAGGAGTTATTTTGTTGCATGATATTAATGTCCTGCTAGAAGCAACCTTGGTTTTGTCACCTTGCTTCTAATTGCAACAGGAGAATATAGCAAAGATGATGCAAGAGCATAGTTTATATAAAGAAGAGTTTTATAAAACAGAACTGGAGAAAAACCTGAGGGAAACTGTTACTCAGTTCCAACACACAGCTGTGCTCAAAGAAGAGAAAAATGAAATAGAGAACAAAGATTTTGGAGTGCCCTGTTGTAGCTGCCATTTGGTAGCTACATGTATCAGAAAAGTAAGACCTCTGATATATATTCCCATCCCTCTCTTGGGAATTTGCTTTGCATGGTTAGTGATTCCAGTCTGCAGTTGCCATGAGGGATACGTGACCCCTCGGTCACACTGATTCCCTCCCCATGTAGGCATACAATTATTAACAGAAATAAACTGTTCCAGGACAGAAAAAAGGAAGGAATGAAAGTTCTGTCATGCCAGCTTTAAGGAAGTGGAAGAGGAGAAATGCATCTTATGTGTTTCTGTATAAATACACTGCAATAGTCTTGAGTACTTCCACAATATTTAGAAATGGAGCGAGATAAATTCTTTTGCTTAAGCTTCTATTTTTGGCATTAGGCCTTTGCAGTTAACTAAACAACAGGAAAATGTGTGGTGGGGAGGAGAGAGGAAAGTATTTTGTAGGTGCTGTGATCAACTTACCAATGCAGCTGACATGAATGTGCCCTACGTCCTGCTTGATCTTCTTAATACAATGTAATCCTTAGCTATCTATTTTGACACCTAATGAGCACACACACGTGTGTGCACTCCCAAGGCATGTATCTGTCTTGCCTTACTAATCGTATTATCCAGGCTGTGCCTCTGCTAACTCTACTGCTGTGAATGACTCACAGATGTAGTGTCTCTCTGTACTGCTGTCTCTCTGCCGTGTAATCATAATAATTACTCTCCATCATGAAGAAGGTCTGGAAACAGTAAAATCTTCCACCTGTTGACGTACGGTGAAGTCTGTGCATGTTTTTAATCAAGGGTTTAGTTTCATAGAATCATAGAATAGTTAGGGTTGGAAGGGACCTTAAGATCATCTAGTTCCAATCTCCCTGCCATGGCAGGGACATCTCACCCTAGGCCATGTCACCCAAGGCTCTGTCCAGCCTGGCCTTGAACACTGACAGGGATGGAGCATTTACCACTTCTTAGGGCAACCCATTCCAGTGCCTCACCACACTGTAAAGAACTTCTTCCTTATATCTAACCTAAACTTCCCCTGTTTAAGTTTGAACCCCTCACCCCTTGTCCTGTCACTACAGTCCCTGATGAAGAGTTCCTCTCCAGCATCCTTGTAGGCCCCTGTTCAAGGGATTAAAGGATTCCAGGTGGCGAAGGAATGTAAGCCACACACATACACACACCAAACTATTAAAAAGTTTATTACAAGATCTAAAATAGGTATAATCCAGAGATATACCTATCTAGAAAGAGAGGTAACTAAAAGCTACCAAAAATAGGTTAGGCACAGATTCTTACTGACCCACACATTTGTTCAATGACCAAGAGGCCAGCTCCAAGGTGCATCATGAAGAAACGGGATGGCAGGCACTACTTTTGCGGGCATCGCTGCGGAGGTAATGTCAACCACAAAAGGTAGTTGGATCCACCTCCTCGATCTCTCTCGAATCCTGGACTTTTTATATGTCCAAAGTGCAGACTCATCCTGACAGAAGGCGCCAGCCTGAGTCAGGAGGAGTGGCCTTGTTGGCTCTTTGCCATGCACACTCATTCTAGATGATTGGGATGGTCCACCACAGACCAGTTCCACAGTGTTAGACTCATCTAACACATATCACTGCATGGTTCGTGTGTGAACCATCTCCAGGTCAAATTAAACATCTCCATTTGTGGAGATTTTCCCCCTCCCCTTCCTTCTTTGTCATAACCTCAGTAACCATTCCCACAAATAGAGGAAGTTAGCGGAGTATTGGGAGTGGGCTGCCACAGACCATTTCCACAGTGTTAGACCCATCTAACACAGCCCCCTTCAGATACTGGAAGGCTGCTATGAGGTCTCCATGCAGCTTCTCTTCTCCAGGCTGAACAGCCCCAACTTTCTCACCCTGTCCTCATAAGAGAGGTGCTTCAGCCCCCTGATCATCCTTGTCTCCCTCCTCTGGGTTTACTCCAAAAGCTCCATGTCCTTTTTCTGTTGAGGACACCAGCTCTGTGCACAATACTCCAAGTGAGGTCTCATGAGAGCAGAGTAGAGGGGCAGGATCACCTCCTTTGACATGCTGTTGATGCAGCCCAGGATACGGTTAGTTTCCGGGCTGCAAGCGCACACTGAAGCCAGCTCATGTCAAGCTTCTACAGAAGCAGACTGATGGAGAAGTCTCTGCACTTCCTCAAGCACAGAAGCAGATTCAGACATTTATGCTTCCTAGATGACTTGTTCTGTGAGGGCTAAGCTTTAGTAAAAATTAAAGTCTGTATAAAAACTAGGGAATCAACCATCTTGTGGGTTTAACACTTTTTTTGAAATGTCTTAGCTCAGGAAGTTAAGATGTGGTGATTGCAACTAAAATCCCTGCATTATTCATGTCTAGATGGCTGACGGTATCACCATGTAAATTCTTGCATTCACACTAGAGTGAACACTAGGGTGAACTTAGTAATGCTGGCATTGGTGGTGCACAAAGTAGCTTTCAGGATCCAGATGAATCTGTGATGATTCAGAGGGACAATTAACCCCTTTGCAAGACAGAAGAGCTCTTAAATAGCTATGTGATTGATCCTTTCTCCAGCTTCATTGGGAACACAAGGAGAGCAAATCTTGGGAAGAGCAGTAGATGTCTTGCTTCTGACTCCACCAGAGCCCTCCATTTCAGCAGTGGCAGGTGGAAATTCAGTGTTCATGGATTCGGGTTAGTGCTCAGCACAAATTTATCTCTGAATCCATTGGAGTGAATGGAAGTTTGACAGCCAGCAGGAACAGCATTAAGCCAAAGCATGGTATCACCAGGGGAGTGTTAGTGATGGGAAACATGGGTTGTGACAGTGGTGACTGCTATGGCACACTGATAGTTTCATGGAATTTGGTGTCATTTGTGATGATGCACCTGCTATAGGAGTATAGTCCTGAACACAATCTTCACTAAAATATTTATACTTACCAGCACCTACGACAGAAGATGTTTGGGGCATGTCTACTCAGTGCAACGTAAGCTGAGCAAGAGGTTCAGTGCCAAGAAAATATATCAGTTCAGTCACCAGAAACAGTCCTGCAAACAGGTGTATTTTCTGTGTTTGGCCTAACATGCTGAAGTGACTGTACTGCTCTTTCTTTGTAGTGATCATGTCTGATGTTGGTTTGAAAATATCTGCACTGTGTTCCACCATGCAGGCCCCCAGGTATCAGCATCTCCCTTGACTGAGATATGGATAAAAATGGTGACACTTCCACAGCACTGCTGTTTGCACATTACTTAGTGTTGAGATGCTGTTTGTTTTGAACACTGAGATGTTCCTGGTCCACTACTGGGAAGCTACCATGAACCCTCTGGAAGTCTTAGCTTGCTGTTTGATGAGTACTGAAATTAGGCACTAATATGGTTGTTTTGGCAAAAGTCACTTTTTGCAGAGCTTTTACAAGGAAGAGCTCAGTGTGACTAGACAGTAATATTCCCTCTCAAGTTTATTCACCTTGTTAGTTAAGCACAGATTGCATCCAACCTGGATTTCTAAAGCATCAGTCATGCATGGTTTTGATGCTCCTCTGACACTCACCCTTTGCAATTGCTGAGACTTTCTTGGAGCCAAGGGCTAGGAGAGAGACCACCCTGCTGGGCAACTATGAGTTCAGGGTGCTGTCTAGACAGCAGATGGGGTCTATGCAAATCATATGGAGACTCAAGCTAAGATGCAGCGAATAACAGCTAAGAGGCAGAGAGCAGAAGGGGAGAGACCATCTTCATGCACTGACTAGTGTCTACTGCTGATCATGTGAGCAAGCCTAATCCATTTTGGGGCAAGGCAGACAGGTTAATTCACACCGCCTCCCTGTTGTGGGTAAACTAATCTCTTTGATTTTGCACTGGAAAGGGAAAGAAGTGGCTCTGCTAACTGCTTCACTGACTGGTAACAACTAAAAGCTGAGACTTCAAGCAATAGCTCACATCCAGCCAATTCAGGTAGAGCTGCAAGTGTAGTCTGTCCTAGAGGAGAAGAAATAATTTCTGCAAGGTGAATCTCCGTAATTACAGCTTCAAAAGAATGGCTGATGTGGGATGTACTCAGTTATGCAGTTGCCATAAGAATTTATTTAGAATAAGAATTTTATTTAGCATATTTTTTTACAGATCTAGAAATAATGATGTGAATAAGATAGTAAAATGCAGGGTTAAAAATTATTCAATTATAGTAAAATACTGACAGCAAGCTTTACTGCACCACAGGTAGGTAAGGTAAAACCTTTCCCTAAATTAAAGTAAAAACCTTTGTTCTGGTGACATTAATTTCTGGTTATTTTTAGGATTCACAGTGTGTTCTGAAATGGACAAGACAACAGTAGGTGTGAAAGAGATTCATTTGCAGGAAAATAGGCTATATGACCTTTAGTTATTAGTAATCATGGAGACACAAAAGCTTTCTAGATGTCTCTCAAGAGGTAAAAATACATGATTCATATTCTGTAAATCTGCTCTGAATGACCATTAAAAGGAATAACAAGATAGTTGTGTACAGCAGATTTTTTTTTTCCAAAAAGAAAAAAACATAGTGACGTTTGCAAAGTAAGAATTTTATGCCTTGTGATAAAACCATGGCAATTCTCCCTTTGTGTTATGGTGAAACACACGCTTTAAGATATGGTGGGTTTGTTTATTGTGGAAGCAAATAAATGAGGGTCAGAGTCAGGTAAACAACAAGCAGCTGCATCGAGAGAAAAAGGTCTGGAAGAGGAGCTTGAATTAGGAAAGGATAAGGCATGGCATTGTATGCCAAATTGGGCAAGACATGCCAAGCACAAGGCTTAGAGAAAGCTTCAATTTCTGGGCTCCCCAGGACTGTTAGATCTAGGACATTAGTTATCTCAGCTATTTCCCATTCAAATGTCTAATCCTTTTCTGAAGCTTACAGAGCCAACCTCAGAAGCCATACCATGGCTAAGATTTCTTCCCACTATCTGTACCCTGTGAGATGAGTTGTTAAGCTGGGACGATGTTCAATAGCATTAAAATAGGAAGTAGAGTGTTCCATTTTTGCACAGCAAAAATATATAATATTTTTATACAGTGTGTTTGCTTCTGAGAGGTTTTTTTTTAATTCATTTCAAAAAGAATACAAATTTCAAGCATGTTTCTATTGGTCAGAACCACATGCTCTTTGGTTAGGATTCTGTTGATCATGTTTTGAGGTGTTACTCACTTTATCTGCCAAAGTGTTTTATCCTACACAAGTGTGTTTCGTTGCTACAGTGCGGGAAGGTGCTGTTGCCAGACACTGGAGGACGGAGGCAGGAGTGCCTTTGTCTGAGGAAATGTTAAGAATCAAGATGGGGAGGCAGGGACAGGGATGATTATTTACGGTAGTGAGCTAGAAGTTAAAAACCAGAAAGATGTATGTATTTGAGGAGCTGCTGCTGTTACTGCCATAAGCAGCTGTACAGTGGCTGAAATTGAAATATAATTCTGGAATCACCATCAAGGAGAAGAGCTTATGAGAGCATACTGGGGAGCAGTGCCTGGCCCAGACCAGACACAGCTATTCTGTTCGTGTCACTGCAGCTGCAACACCGAAGGGCTGGTGGAGTACTGCTGTTTCTGTGGATAACCCTTTTGCTGATCCCAAATGCCCTGAAGTCCATTGAATAGGACTCTGTTCAGAGAGAGCACTGCACTGCAGAATTACAGCCTGACTCAGATTTATGTCTAAACTACATTACACTATTTTGGCAGTGCCAGCAGGTCAATCAAGTGAATATAAATGGGAGTCAGCATCTGAGGCTGCTGTAAAAGAACAAGGAAAGCTCTGGCAGCTGAGCAGTGAGTATTTGGGCTGCAGTATTTTCTTTTCTTTATTTTCATTGGCATGTTGTGTAATTTATATGTCAGCTTGAGTGTTTGTGTTGTTTTGTAGCAGATAAAACATTCTACTAACTATGAAGGGAAATAGGTCATGAAGAGACTGAGAACTGTGCAGGTGGAGAGGATGCTTCAAACATACAGAAAACAGAAATAAAAAAGCCACTGAAGAAATTAAAGAAGGTATTCAATGGCGTGGGAAATGGAAAGGCAGCAACACTGGGACAGGCTTAAGGACAGAAGTGCAAGAGAAGGAAGACTGGAAACAAAGGAGCATTATCTTCGTGGCAGACATAGAAAAGGAGAGGGAAACGCAGGGCAGCAAATAATTTGGGAGAGAATTGGCAGCAGGAGTTGCCAGCACTAAGGAGAGGCTGTCAGTGATGGGCAAGTATGTGCTGCTTAAGTCCATTCAAATCCATCATTGCCACAGGAAGTAATTTCCTGGACTTAAGTATGGTCCAAGCTGCAAAGCTGGTAGACCCTGGACATCCTTGAAGAGAAAGGTTGATCAGAGGGCCACAGGATACTGTATCTGCTCAGGCAAAATGAGTAAGAGTGTAAAATGCCATTCTACAACTTGACAAAATGGAGAGCAGGTGGAGGATATGTGACAAAAACAGTCCAGAAAGAACAGGTTCTTTTTTGTCTTATCAATATCTTGAGTTTTGTCATATATCTGAAATAAAAATTTGGATTATAGAAAGTTTGCAGTGTCCAGACAGCCCTAATGTGCAACCCTCTGCTACTGCTAGGAATATGTAGGAAGCAGGCTTTTCTAAGGAAAATAAAGGCTGCTAGTGGACTGTGTGTATGTGACCTCATTGCTATGGAGCCAAAGTCTTGGTGTCAAGTTAGGTGGGAATGGGCACTACTAAGAGGTAGTAGTTTAGAATTTCCTTGTCTTGAATACATTTGTATAACTTTTAGTCCCTGGCCTCCAGCCAGCGTGGTAAGAATGGATATTCCTAAGAACATCTACAATGGAAAATGATGATGGCTAATTATAATAGGATCTTTACATAACTCTCCACAGATCAGATTTATTTGTGTTAACTCACTGCTTAATACAATTTAGAGTTCACATGGCATAAAGTGATGTTTATTTGGAACAAAATTTGGATTTTTTTATTTTTGTTGTATGCCTCATCCTTTCAGAGCCATTCAGAGTGGGCTGCTATTGTTCCTTGTTTAGTTTTAAGGGAAATGTCTGGTTTTATTCAGTTTTCTCCCTGTTCTACTGGGGATTTCTGATTGACAGCTACATTCTTTTTGTTGATGAGTATGAATGAAAGATCGTCTTAATGCAATAAAGTTAGATACAGGTTGAGGATAGCTCCACCTACGTTCAAAACACAGAGATGTTCAATCAACTCTGTTTCAATAGTGTTGAAAATACTCTGCTTCTATCAGGGTAAATCAGTTTAGAGATGCAAAATTGTAACTATTGCCAAACGAACACCAGTTAACTTCATTCTACTCTGCATATCTTTCCTCTTCTGATGGGTGAGGTAATTAATTAATTAACTAATCAAAGGTGGTGGGTTTAGTATACTTAGACTCCTGGCCTGGGTCATGGAATGTGCAACTTGATCTCTGTCGTAAAGTATATAAGACAACTCGTACCATTTGAGAGATGGAAGGTTGAAGTTCATGGCTAAGAGAAAATGATGGAGGGCAACCTCAATCACTGCTGACTTGCTCCTTGAATGTCTCCAAAGGTTCTGAATTATAGCATATTTTGTGGACCCTTCCTGCCTCACTTACATTTATGTGGCAGATTGTACTGCATTAAAATTACAGAACACCGTCACACAGCTTTTACTACAGTGTAAGATGGGGAAAGGTTTAGGGAGAAGGCAAAGACAAACTCATTATTTCTCAGCTGATTGCTAACAAGGAAGGTTACCTCTTCAATGTTAACCAAGGGTTTAGGCAGGTCTCTGCATAGCCATCAAGCCTTGCCATGGGACGTACTTTACTGTGTCATCGCAAGTGGTTAAACCTGAGGGGCAGGGGTGCTAATCCTTCACCTCCTCTTTGCTCTTCCTCTACTATGTCTGCCATTCTATATGATGCTTTAATATATTTAACTCTGTTCTTTTTACAAATAGTTTTTTATTTGGAGCAAGAATATTACTGTCCCATCCAGGATTTTGAAACTGTGGCCCTTCCATTTTCCCAGGACGTCTCTGAGGACTCTCTGGACAGGCTTTATCATGCACTGTTTTCTGAGCCATTCAACATTTCTTTGCACATTGAGGTTTCATTTTTAATGTTATTTTGTTTCTGCATTTGTAGCAGAATGATATTATAAGCACAGGATACATTATAGAACTGAATTAAATACTTAAGCTCTTCAGCTTTCTAACTTCTTTCTAGAAGCCATAAATACTTTGTCGATCTGGACATTTACTGGCATAGGGCCTGTCTTCTTTAGATCATAGAATTAATAGATTCCTGACTCCCACACCTTGTTTCAGGGAAAGCATATTTTCTTTTTAACTTGTAGTTCCACAGCTTTGAGAGAATATCTCATTGACATGACCCATGCTGAATAAATAAAATGAATAAAACAGTCTTGACACTCTTT
>NW_009926703.1:63505-75800 GCF_000696875.1 Nestor notabilis
GCTGAATTTGTCCAAAGTCATATTACCACTTCAGCACACTGGCTCTAACTCCAGTGTCTTTTTCTTTGCTTGGTTGGAGTTTTTCTTGGTTTTGGTCTTAGTTTTGGTTTTAGTTTTGTTTGGCTTTTTTTTTTTTTTTTTAACTTTCTATAAAATATTGGTAGCAATTACTTAAAAACTTTAAGATAGTTTCTTCCTTAATAAGAAGTCATCCATTTTTTTCTGCCTTAACATTCATTAAAACACATTGTTCTTATGCTACTTGAGCTTACAGGTGAAAAAATACAACAAAAGCACATTACTGTCTGTACACTAGTCTTCTTAGATATAAGAATCTGTTGATGGTCAACTTAGTTAAAGTGAACTGTCCCAATAACAGTCAACTTTAGTGTGCAGCTGGTAGATGTCAAAATGATTTTGTTTCATTCCAGTAGATGATCACTGTTAAATTAGATTTGTGCCTGTTGTGAAATTTCATATCGTAAAACTATGTTCCTTGAATGCTGTGCTTTTTTTCTAATCTGTGGCAAGTACCTCTCACACTGGGGAAAAAGTTACACCCTTTGCACTCACTGAAAACCAAAGTCCCTTGGAAGTTCTTCCTAAAGCACTGCCGCAGATTTCTCAAATCCCATTAAATGGAGGAAGGCTGTAACTATTCACAGGACACTCTGGCCAGGTATGGCTGCCATTTCAAGGAGATTTGCACTAACATGACTTCTGTCCAGAAGTTTTTTACTGTGATCTTATAGTACGTGTGTTAGACTTACAGGCTGGAGACAGGCTTGAGCATAACGTGTAAGATGTTGGATACTTCTTTCTTTTAACAACTAAACAGTCATAAGTCCTTTAACAATCCTCTCTTTTAATCCAAAACTTTTCATTTTAGAGCTACATATTTCTTAAGCTCCTTTGCACATTATCAGGAACTCGTGCCTCTTTTTCTCTTACCTACAGCAATAACATCTTCCAGTTTCATTTTACAAATCAGGAAGAAATTTATGTCATCACAATATGAGAACTTGAAGAAGCAGTTGTGCTTGGTTTTTATGTGTTTTCCATCATCACATCATCATCAGAAAGAGAAACAAAGGAACTAGTGGATGAATGATGAGAGATAGAGATATCCTTTCACTGGGATTTATTTTGCTGAAACGTACTCGAGCACTGTCCACTTCCATCTCTGTGGGGTGGTAAATGTGGTATGCAGGTGAATACCCTTTTCCTTGGGCCAGTCAGCTCTCGTCACTGGGTAAAATAACTCTGCAGGCTTAGGCAAGTTTTGAGGGTTTTCTGCACTCTCTTACTCTTTATGTATTTCTGAAAAAACAAAACAAAACCAAAAAACTCCCACCCACCCAAACAAAAAACAAGAGCTAGTGGATCTGAGAGAAATGAACCACTGTGGAGGACTCAAATAGCACCCAAATGGGCATAGGAAACTGAGGGATGGAGTATGCCTGGGCCACCCAAAAAGTGACTGAACTTACTTCAGCATGGAGGTGTGTGCCCTGGCTGGTTTCTTACACAGCATGCACACAGGATTTCTTCATAAGTTTGTCTTTCATGTACTCTGTCTATCATGTCTATCAGGAGCTCCATCTCACCCCATCACCTTAATGTATCTCTCTACTGGTTACCTTCCCAACTTTTTGAAGAATAATTTGGTTAAGTGGCAGAGGGGCTCTGAGTACATTTCTAGTTGTGAGCTTTGTGGTGTCTCTTTGTGTGAAGGACTAGTTGTGTTGTTTAGCTTTGAGCTGTGGAATGCCAAGCTGAACACAAGTTTTGTGTTTTGTTCTGAAAATAGTTCCACATTCATTGTCCTTCTTGCAAAAGCCAGTTTCATAAGGTGCAATGAGTGCCACAGCTCAGGCGTATGGGTAAGGTCCTGAGCTTTGCTAGCTCACAGTTCTTTACCAGTGTATGAAGAGCCTTCAGTATTGTATGAGTCTATGGATCACAAAAATAAACAGATCATTGAAACAAGCAGCAGATTGTTGACATAAACATAAAAGACAAGGCAGCTAAGCCGATGAAGGGCGAGAATGAAAGGGAACTACAGAGAAGTCTGTTTCTTCTTTCATATTATCTAAAACTTGTACCATCAGCATTCCTTCACACTAAGTGCTTTCTTTGCTGCTTTATATTTAATTCTATTTCTGTTCTCTTTTCAAATCAACTGCCAAAATCTTCATGAATGCAGTATCCTTAAAATGCACAGTTCCCATTTAAGCATTGCTTGTGATATTTGAGTGCTCTATTGTGGTGCATGTTCACTGTTCTTTATGTAATAAAATTTTCCTTGCACATTAGCAATAAAGGTCAAGAAAAAGATGCATAAAACTAGGCGGAAATACAATACTTGTAAAAAGATTCTCTCCTGCTGGAAGATGGGGAGATGCAGCCAGTGTTATGCTTGGGTATGAATTTAGGTTTAGACTGGACAATAGGTGTCTGCTGAGTTTAAAGAGCTAGTTATAGAGAGGAGGAATGGATGAAAGACCTAGTAGGAACTGGAATCAGGAAGATATTCATAGTGTTGGGGCTGCTCCTTTTTAACTCTGTCAAACGTGAGGGTAGCACCAGTGAGAATCTGGTACCTTTGCTATTCCCTAGGTATCATAATCCTTTTACTTGACATGTATTTAGATTTTAATTTTGCTTCTAATGTTTCTGGCCAGAGGGAAGTGCAGAAGAAGACTGCCTCGCAAGCGCAATCTGATTTTCCCAGCTGTACTAGCCAGCCTGTTTAAAAAAAATTCTCTCCCTCCCACAGACTTCTCTTCATCCATGTCCTCAGACCATCACACATAATTGCCACTCTGACAGACAAGGCAAGTTTTTACAAGGCACTCCTTGGTGACTGTCGCTTTTAATAACCTGGAAAATAATGCAGTAGATAAGAAGTTACAATTACTGTAAGATGCCCAAAGCCAGCCTACCATTAACCTATTGCATCGTTCAAATGGTGTAGCAAAAGGATTTATGGCACATTTGCACAGCAGATAAACAGGGGAATACAAATGAAAACTGTGGCACAATAATGACCTCAAAAATTTTTCTATGCCTGTTATGCCAAACTTAGTATAAAAAGTAGCTCACAAATTACACACAAAACCAATTAAATGGACTATAAAATGTTCTTCTGGATTCTTCCTTGTATTGTTTGCTTTTGAAAATTTGGTTGAACTTCTTCCTTTTTGTAGATTCATCTCGGTCAGGGTTTTGTTCCAATCTTACAATTCGTGTGCAAGGTACCAAAAGAGGCAAAATGCCTGTATTCCCATGGGATGAAGAGAAAGGTTTGGGCTCTTTTTCTAGAACTAATGTAAATAACCTCTTTAACACTGTATTTTTTTTGTTCCCATCAAAGCTTGTCCTTTAAATGACCTTTGAGAATCCTCCCACTGATCAGCTAGGCACCTAATTAACCTTTCTAAAAATCTGGGCAAAAGGTGCAAGGAGTATCGAGTGTTTCTGAGGGTGGGTTTGGAAATGCCACATTTGAGGAAACCAAAAAGGTGTTAGCTGTCTCTCTGTTAGAGTTGTACTCCTACTAGCATAATTCAGAAACCCAGGACTTTCTGTATGTGTACTGGAATAGCATAAACCTCCAGAAGATGAGGGGCAGTTGCCTAGTTACTTGTGATTTTAACCCTATTTCAGGTGAAATATATCAAGATGCAAATGACAGCATGCGGTGACATTGATGAAACTCTGTTGAACATAGAATCCATAAAAATGAATAGTTTGCGTTCATCTGTGGTAATTTTTATCTTATGACCAAAGAGACGCAAGTGATATTCTTAATTCATGTAACTCAAGACAAACAATGGACACAAGATACTGTATGTGTTCCTTAAGTTATCTGATTGCTCAGACTGTTTCCTAAGAAAAATGTGTAATGGAGGTTGTTTCTGTAAGAGCAGAGAAAGCCTGTTTTTTACTATGATGTGCTCTATTTCTCAGTAAAGGTAAAAGTATTTAATGCTTTTTTGTTTTGACCAAGGCATGACAACTAATCTGTGGTATGTAGCAGCCAGACAACCAGCTTGTTATATGCCTATCACTTCACTATGGAGCATGCCTGGCAACACAGATACCCTGACTGCAAAGTATCACAGGGGATATTTCTCAGGAATGCAATACTTCTGCCCCATCTTTAACTTAAGACTGCAACAGCTGCAACTGGTGCATAAGACATACAAATACACATCAGAAATACTCTAGTAAGGTAACTAAGCCTATAAATGAAGGTCAATCTATTATTAACAGCATGGAAATATGGAAATAGTCCTGGTTCCTTTCTCACTATCTCAAAACCGACATTAAGTTCAAAGTTCTTGAATGATCCTACAATTAATATCTCAGTTTTCCAAGCCACAGGTCAGGAAAAGGAAAACAAGAAGGGCCAAAATACAGTAAGGCATATAATAATGTGCTTAAACAGCAGTACTGATCTTGTTCTCCGTGTGATTCAAGAACATCTCTTTTACCTCAGAGAGTGCCTCCACTGTGCTGACTCCTAAATATCTTGACTTTTGATCAGTTTTATCCAGACCTTCTAATGAAAGAAGAGATTTCCAGTCTCATTGACCATATGCCTGCCTGTCTAATTTTGCTGGCATTTCTCCCTTTCTCCACCCCAGTAACTGTTCACAGATTTCAAGCAAGTGCAGTACAAGGAGACATCTGAAAAGTGAGTGAGGGCAGTCCTACAAGTTTTTGAAACTCAGGCCCTGGGTGAAGGAGAATCAAATGAGTACCCCATGGAGGGAGTGGTGGGCAGAGCCTCACTGTTACATACTGCTTTTGGCAGTGCTGTCTGGGTTACAACACCTGCTGCCCTTCATGGCATGAAGGACAAGGTGGAGGAGGAGCGGGTTGTAGGGAACAGGGTTTTCTTTCAAGGAAACTGCTTGAGGGGGAGGTTATGGGGCAATGCATACAAATCCTTAGAAGAAGAAGCTTGCTTAGTTCTAGTTTTCATAGCGCAGCTCATTTCATTTCCTGAAATCATTTTAGATGATGGATATACTTTCTGCTTTAATTTAGCTCGTATTTTCTCAGCTTTGTGTACTGTAAGCCTTTTGAATCTGCTTTGAATGTAAGTGATTACATCAAAAGTAAGTCCTTACAAGTAAAACTTGGATTATACAGGAACATATTTGTGAAAAATGCATTTACGTTGCAGGAAAGCAAAATACAGCTGCACCCAGATACGGTTGTTCCTTATTTCAGCTGCAATTTCCAGGGTTTCACTGGCTGTTACATGTATAGCTAATTAATGGCAGTGTTCTTTCATCACGGCTAAAGGGAAGTTTGACTCAAAGCTTATGAACTAGGATGACTCTTTATTTTAATTACAGGGAAAATAGTGTAAGGAACTGAGAGAGATCTCTGTGTCTCCTCTCTATCAGGCTGCTAGCTGTCACTCATACTTGCAGCTATATGGCTTAAAATGAATGCTCTAATCTCTTAAAGGGCTTGTTACTCACACATTAATCAGCGGTATAACAAAGAGTATAAGACTGTCATTGAAAATCACCCATAAAAAACAATACTGATAGGAAATAGGAATTTTCATGAGCTTTTCCTCCAAATAAATTGGAAACCCATTCTTTGCTTTGTGTAGATGTGCAAACCACTCACATGGCATGCTAAACTTCTGTCCTGGTTCTGGCAGGATTTGGTTTGTATGTAAACTGCAGCAGGCCAACAGTCTCACAAAATATTGGCTGAAGGTAGTGGTTTTAGCTCACTGGAGATCTAATTCTGTTACTTTCTAGAAGGTCCTGGAAGAAGACCAAGTACACACCAGCTATGATTGCTACGTGTACTCAAGCTCCAAGTGGCAAGCAGGTTGGACACGTGTCATACTGACTCCCATGCAGCAGAAGACTATCACTGTCTGCTTCCTGGTGCTTTGTCACATGTATGAAGCAGTTCTTGGGGGAGAGCAAGTGTCCTTGTTGCTAGTGATTTACTTAGCTCAGCAGATTCTCCTTGACTATAAATGAAAGGGACCAGCAGGGAGTCTGCCTGGCCTTTCAGCAAGGTTTATCCCACTTTGCCATCTGACTTTGGAAAGCAACCTCCCCTGTTTCTTACCAATGTCAGAAAAGTGCTGTTGCTTGGAAATGTTACAAAGCAAGAAAGAAATATTGAGTCAAAAGCTTTATTACTATCTGTATTTTGTAAAGGGTGATATGAGGAGCAGAGGGGTCAAAATACCAATCTAACAAAGAAGATAGTATCTCCACCATTTTTGCCACACTGTATTCCTGAAGAGGGACTCAAATCCCAGCTCTGGGCACCCAGCAGAAGAGTACTGCATGTCCCAGCCATGGTATACATGCCAGTTCTCTTGGCAGGGCAGAGGGGTGGCCGCGTCTCACCCTGATATTACAAAGCAACAAGGATGTGTCATCCATTAGTGCCTCAGAATTGTGAAGTTTTCCTACAACAGATGTAGCTGTCAATATTCATGTCAGTTGGGTTGACAAATCCCCTGCAGACAGACCTGTCAGCAGCTTGGGCAAGGGGGTCCTGTCAGGTTTAAACTGACCAAGCAGGCTTTGGACTGCAGCGTGGGAGAAGTCCTCCTACATCTTTTTAAGAATTTTTTAAGAATTCAGTTTTCAGTTCTAGACCTACAGCCAAGACTCAAACATGGTTTTGAGTGCCTCTCTTCACTGCATGAATCTTCACCTGCCTTCCTTTCCTCACACAGACTGTGGCTGTACCTGGAGGGTGCAACTGCTGGGTGTCAGACCTGCTCACTGAGGAGCACGGATTAACATGAAGCAGTGGTGCCACTCCAATGGCACCAGATCTGGCCAGAGCTGGCCTCCTGACAGCAAGGCCTTGGGCATCTTTTTAACTCCCTTTCTGTCCTGTTGGTTTCTTCCTACTAAGTTTTAAACCTGTTGGTCAGTTGCAGTCACATTTGGAAAAGGAGTGAAAGTCTTAGAGATAAATAATTCCTTTAAATTTTGTGGAAGTGAGTAGTCTGAAAGAAGAAAAAAATAGTGATAGATCTAGGAGATGAAACATAAAGTTGTTCCCTTAAACACTTGGCAGTAGCCTGTTAGCAGAGCAGCGAGCTACTCCAACTGATGTGCAGTGATATGTGGCCAGGGCTAGCCCTTACCCGGTGAGGATGCATATGAGTCAGGGGAGACCTGGTTTGCTTTGGTACTAGATGAAGATTTAGGAGACAAAAGCCACAGACCTGCAGGAAAACAGGCTAAAGACTTACTTTAGTAAAAAACAAAAAAACCCCAAACCCAGAACTAATGACAAAATGACAAGCTGAGCTTTTATTTTATTGCTGGCATCTCCCATGGCCACTAATAGGATTTTGGTGCTTTGTTTATGGCGGTAAATCTGCTTCTCTAAGTCTGTGTGGCACTTGTTTTTGTCTTCTCCCTTCATCTTTATTTCCTTCAGCTGTATTCTTAGGGATTTGCTTCTCAGCATCCACCAAAAATCAAAGGGCAGTCTGAACCCTTACTGAAGGAAACCACCTGCGTACAATAATCACCATTATAAATGCGACTTTTGCCATAATTTACCCAAATTTGAGAAGCTGCCATTTTTTATTTCCTCTTTGCAAAGCTGGAGTATATAAAAGAAGGAAATAATTAAAGGAAGTAAATAATGATGTCTTATATACAGCCATGGAGCAACCCTTGCAAATGCCAACTTTTCAAGGGACTTCTGTGTGGTGTGTGTATTTATAACATCTTCCCTTCCATCAACTGTTACCATGGCACACAATGTAGTACCTGCCTGCCAAACACTTCTTAGGACAATAAAATACAAAGTAATCTCATCTCAATCTGTAGATCTCCCAATTCAGCTTGCTTTCTAAAATGCTTTGCAGAACACAATAGTAATCCTTGATTTACAGCCTGAAAAATGGCAGAGGAGGAAAAGAAATTAACTGTCAAGGGAAGGGTGTGCAGATAAGCTCCTAAAGCTGAGCTCCGTGGGACTTGGCGGAATGAAGGGCTGTGGCTCCAGATGGCTTGGGCAGGCGAGCCGGCGGTGGCTGGTTCAACAAGAGGAGATTGTGCTTTGGCACAGAAAGGAGGCTGGTACCGCACAAGCAGGAGGAGTGGGGTGAGGGCAAGCATAGCATAGTCCAGTGTGTAAGGAAAGCAAGTCCTCGGAGGGTTTACATGCACGGATAGATGGGGATTTTGGTACTGATCTGGAAACGAAAGGGGGACACTAGTGGACAAGCTGAAGGGATAGACGTAGATGCTGCAGGGGGGAAAGGAGAGGAGGAAGGCTGGAGATGAGATTTAGAAAACTGGAAAATATAACCAAGCCTGCCAAGTATCCAAACCAAGCAGTCAGATAACTTGCAGGGAGACGACAGCTTCCATGAATGACAGATAGCTGTGACAGGAAATAAAGACAACATGAACTGGAAGTTGTTATTATAACTTGCAGCAGAAATGACTGTCACATTATATATAGCATAGGCTAAATGTGCCTTGGGGCAACAAGGAAGTATTTTCTTACTGACACAAGGAATGGTCTCAGTGTGAGTCGGGTGTTGCCATCAGCTGAGCAGGGAAAGAAGGGGGCTATGATGCAGAACTTGCAGACTTTCTTATGAGCCTGACACCTGCTTCCTTGACCAGCTGCCTGGAAAAACACATTTCAGTGGGTTTTTTTCTCAGATGAGGAAGGAAGTCCATACTACTTCACTTTCCCAGGGGAAATC
The DNA here is from genome assembly GCF_000696875.1 of Nestor notabilis. Taxonomy (NCBI): domain Eukaryota; kingdom Metazoa; phylum Chordata; class Aves; order Psittaciformes; family Psittacidae; genus Nestor; species Nestor notabilis. Next base: position 72,249 of record NW_009926703.1, read on the forward strand.
ACTACTGGCAGAGTCTCTATCAACAGAATACTTCAGCAACATATTAAACAAGAAAACGTCTCGATGCCAGAAATCTTCTGGATTAGAAGGGGAGGTCTAACCATAGGTCTCTCTTTAACAAGAAAAAGGAATTTTTTTCTCATAAAATGCACTGGCAGCAGAGATTTTGGAGGAGGAAAAAAAAATTTAAAGAACCTCCTTAGGCACTAACTTACATCGGATCATATTTCTTCTTGAACAAATGCCAGCAGATTATTCAGAAATACTCTTTATCAGCTACAGACTTCCGGCAACCAGTTACCAGGTTTTCAACACTGGAAACCTATTGAAGAGCATTTGGGACTTTGAACACTGGAGGAAAATTAAAAAGCAAGTTAGGACAAATCTGGTGGTCTGCAGTGATGGAGCTGCGGCTGCACGGAGGCTGTAGGATTTGTTCTCTTGTTTGTGGAGTCCACAGCAGCAGCAGCTGCCAGTGCCGCTCACTTGAGAGCGGTGCTCTGTGCCAGGCCTCCCTCTATCAATGCCTGGCTTCAGATATATAGAAATAGACTGTGAAAAATCAGTCTGGTGTGAAGGCAAACAGCCTTTCTTTAAACATTATTTTCTTCTTTTAAGGCTGACTTCCTCTGACTTCAGTAGAAAGCACTGCAATATTCCCATGAACAGAAGTTAGCAAACAGCCATCATTATAGGCATAGGAGAGCTATGATTCCCTCCTCTCTCTTGCTTCTTTTCTGCTGGCTCAAACCCCTTCCCCCAGATTGGCTGCTGTTTCCCTGCAGTAGAAGAAGATTCAGGGGCTTTCTGCAGAAAGCTGTCATACTGGGGGCAGAAGGGCCAGGAGAATGGTTCAGCCATCGGTTTTGTGCAGCCAGACACAGTTTGCTCTTGGAGTTTACCTATGGTGTTATGTGCTCTATTGTTTTTTACTGTACTGGTGTTATTGTATGGGGTTTTATTGTACTGGTGTTATCAGCCTCATTATTTTTTAGATTGGAGTAGGAGCAGACAGAGCTTGCATTTGCCCATCCTATAGTGTATAAATATGCAATCTTGAAAAAAGGCTTATTTCCATGTGATGTGGACAGAGCTCATGTGGGATACACTTACTTAGACCACAGCAGTGAATGACTTGCTTTATGAAGAAACCAAGATATTTAGAGTTTCTACTGACAACTATTTAATGATGTTTTCCTCTACTTAAGCACAGAAAATCTTATCTGCTCCATTACCATAATAACTGTACATGTTGTAGTAATAAACAGGCTTAACTTAAGAGTACCCTTGAGACATTAGGCTCATTTATTTTTCTTTTATAGCTGAGAACCTAAGGCAATAGGACCAAAGTGGCTCAAGGTCACTAAATACGCAATGAGGCCCTGAATGCTTTACCACATCTTCATGCCAATCTGGAAGCTCTGCGAAGTCCTGCCTTGGATCACACCAAGTCTGGGCAGAGACCTCCAGGTTTAAGGAGTCCCACTGAGCATCACTCCTAGCAACACACATGTAAGGATGCCTGTGATATACCAATTCATCCAAGAAAACAGGTCAGCACAGCCTTTATCTTCACACTAGAGCATCTCTGTACCCTCCTTGATGTCTCCATGAAACAGAGAAGCAGAGTTCATGTATGCTGTTGCTATCAGGACACTCAGCTCAGCCCTGCTGCCAGCTGTTGAACACAGGCCATTCACAGCAGTCATAAGCAGCCACTGCTGGCTACATGTGTATTTATGGCACCCCATTTTCTCTCTCCAGCTGCTGTCACCACCCAGGCTTCTGCCACTGCAAAGCCTTCCAGCATCTTGCCCATCTACCCTTGCTCTGCCAAGTGGTGCAGGGCAGACCCTGCTGCTGGGAACAAGAAGCGCTGCTGCCAGCAGCTACTGCACAAGAGCAGACATGCCTGCAGATGGAGGAAAGCCAGGCACCAGTGGTTTTGTCAGGGACATCAGGAGATGCAGATGTCATCATCCCCAGAAGGCCTTCCCTTGGACACCCTTTCTCTCCCCTTTTCTTGGCAGAACTGCTTTGCTGGAGAGGTGGGATAGCCCAGGAGCATGCAACCACTGCTCTGACTTACAGAAACATAAAATAGTTTGGGTTGGAAGGCACCTTCAAAGGTCATCTAGTCCAACCTCCCTGAAATGAGCGGGGACATCTTCAACTAGATCAGGTTGTCCAGAACAACAACCAGCCTGGCCTGGAATATCTCCAGGGATGGTGCATCCACCACCTCTCTGGACAACTTGTGCCAGTGTTTTACCACCCTCGTTGTAAACAAAAGGCTTGCCACAGGGGTCTGCCTGCCAGGTTTCCAGTAAAGACAGAATGGTAATGGCATGGCACTGGGCTTCCTTGACAAAATACATCTGCACTTCAAGATCAAAACCAAGTGTGTATCCTCTCTTGCAGACACAAGTTACTTTACCCCTGTTTTAGTGCTGTGCACCAGTTCCTTTTCTTGTCAGTACTCCCTGAGGTGAAGTGCTGCAGTGTGCATTTGTGGCATGATTTGGAGGACGTGGCTGTATGGATGAATACCAGCTCTGTAAGCAGCACTGTCTTCACCCTCCCCAAACCACTTTGTCACAAGGTGTTTGATGTTTGCTCTCATTTAGTTCTTCACCTTTCTGAAGAAAGTGGATAAAGAACTGGCTGGATGGCCGCAGGCAAAGAGTTGTGGTCAATGGTTCAATGTTCAGTTGGAGACTAGTAACGAGTGGTGTCCCTCAGGGATCGATGTTGGGACCTGTCTTGTTCAACATCTTTGTCGGTGACATGGACAATGGGATTGAGTGCACCCTCAGCAAGTTTGCCGATGATACCAAGCTGTGTGGCTCAGTTGATACGCTGGAGGGAAGGGATGCCATCCAGAGGGACCTGGACACGCTTGTGAGGTGGGCTGATGCCAACCTCATGAAGTTTAACCAAGACAAGTGCAAGGTCCTACACCTGGGTCGGCACAACCCCAGGCACAGCTACAGGCTGGGCAGAGAAGAGATTCAGAGCAGCCCTGTGGAGAAGGACTTGGGGGTGGTGATTGATGAGAAACTTGACATGAGCAGGCAGTGTGCTCTTGCTGTATCCTGGGCTGTATCAAAAGAAGCGTGACCAGCAGGTCGAAGGAGGTGATCCTGCCCCTCTACTCTGCTCTTGTGAGACCTCACTTGGAGTATTGGGCACAGAGCTGGTGTCCTCAAGAGAAAAAGGACATGGAGTTGTTGGAGCAAGTCCAGAGGAGGCCACGAGGATGATAAGAGGACTGGAGCACCTCCCGTATGAAGACAGGCTGAGAAAGTTGGGGCTGTTCAGCCTGGAAAAGAGAAGCTGCGTGGAGACCTTATAGCAGCCTTCCGACATCTGAAGGGGCCCTACAAGGATGCTGGGGAGGGACTCTTCATTAGGGACTCCAGTGGTAGGACAAGGGGTAATGGGTTCAAACTTAAACAAGGGAAGTTCAGGTTAGATATAAGGAAGAAGTTCTTCACAGTGAGGGTGGTGAGGCACTGGAATGGGTTGCCCGAGGAAGTTGTGAATGCTCCA
>NW_009926703.1:75840-104577 GCF_000696875.1 Nestor notabilis
TGGCAGGGGGCTTGGAACTAGATGATCTTAAGGTCCTTTCCAACCCTAACTATTCTATGATTCTAAGTTGGGGGATGCATCCCTTTTTCACAGTCAGCTGGATTCAGAGGACATAGGCATTCATCAGTGTTAGATACAGAGTTGTGTTTGGGAGAAGACCTTCCCAGCTTTTCCTGGATAATCTCCGATGGGAGGTCTCCCATCAGCTTGGTTGTATGGTGGTCCAGGAGCCCCAGGGAACACTAGGCTTCTGCTAGGGATGGCAACACTAGCTGATGATAGCAGCTGCGGGAAGGCAGGACCACAGGGAACTTACACTGCCATGCTGTTGTTCTTTTTTCCCATGAATTTCCCTGTAGCAACTACACTGCCCTTTTCTTTCTAGGTCATGTGCCTGGATCTCCCAAGCAGAGACCTGTCGTTTTGATCTGGAGGCTGATATGAAGGGATACAGTGTCACACAGCTTTCTGAGGGACTAGTGTTTCCTTGGGCAAAACACCAACAGCTCCAACACCTTTGTTTGGAGGTGTCCAGCACTGGGTCCAGCATTTTTAACATTGCCTGTCTTCCACTACTATCTCTGTCCCAGACATTTGGACTTAGCTTCCCACTAGATGCCAGCTCCAAAGCTTGCTGAAGTGGTGAACTGGAGGCCCTGTGTATGGGTCTGAGACCTCTGGGGCTGGGGCTGGCACCTCTTCCCTGCCAATGGCCTCTGCAAGCAAAGAAATTAAATGTGGGCTCTCGTGGAAACCAATGACTTATTTTGCCTCCTGCTGGGGACAAAGCATGCTTTACATTGCAATGAATGGCATGTTTCCTGACTCAGTGTCCAGGCAGTAACCTTCTATCTAAAATTAGCCTTCTTCATATGCATATATACATACGTACATGTGCATATAGGCACGCACATTCACATATCCTTGGGACTGGGTGCCAGCCTACCAGAGCTGTGTGGGATGTCAGGTATGGGCACAAACATGTACTGCCACTGCCCAAGAGGGGCCATGGAATGAGTGGTCGACAGCTTGGAGAACTGGTCTCTGACTTACAATCCCTCTCCCTCTTTGCGCGCCTCCTTTTTTATTTGTTTCCTTTTCTGCTGTGAGAGGCTGGAAACAAACCACAGTGGCTGTGGGACAGAAGAGGGAAAGGTACTTGTAGTGCACACATGCCTCACATGCTATGGATGTGCCCTAAGGGCCTGCAGCAGGGAGGGAGCAAGGGTGTCAGAGCCCCAGTGTGAACCTGGGGAGCAAGATCAGAAACCAGCATAGATGGGACCAGAAGTCTATAGCAGTATCTCTGCTTTAAGCCTTTTCATGCAGTTTTATTTTGCTCAAAACTAGCAGAATAGTGTGGTTTGCCTCTGCACGTGACTGATGACTGATGCTGTATTAAAAATGGGGTGAAAGAGCTATATTGTTTGCCCCAGCTTTGAAGGAGTCTAAGCTTGACATTTGGCCTGGATGGCAGCCTCATAAGTGTGTAAAGATCTTCCTCAGTCTACCCAGAAACATACTCTGGCACAGAAAATTTAGCCCAGCTGGAGAAGCATATTTCAAACAGAAATCTGTACTGGACGTGGAAGATGCAGTTTAGCTTAGAGGCTCAATTCACAGGCTTGATTTAGCTCTGGGTTTTTATGTTAGCTGTGTGCTGTTTTATTAAGAAGTTGCTGTAGGAATCTTTATTAATTGTTTCAGTTTCTATGGCTGAAACATGCCATAGAAAAATACTCGCAATATTTCTTCTCTTCCCTGCTCTTTCTCCTCTTGTACTGGAACCAGCACTACAGCTTCAGTACACAAAACTGATGTATGAGGGTTTGCCTCACCATGATTGCTAGGGCCAAACAGGTGACAAGATGTATCCAGATTCCCCTGCTTGGTTCCTTGCTGCCTCTGACTACTCTTGGAAGCAGAGCCCTGTTTCCACATTTTCTAGAATAATTGCATATTAAGAACCTCTCCTTTGAGATGTTCTCTCTGAATTTCTGTAGCTTTGTATCACTTCTTTGTGAGTTTCCGTACGATCCTGATCATACACCCTATAGAATGACTTGAACTGCCCATGCTGAAGACAGAACCTTGTTTCCTAAAATAAGGGGTACTCATACCTCCAGGCAATCTCAGAGAAACTCATTATCTTCCAAACAGTTTTTGTCAAATTAGCTTGAAATAAATCTGGGAAGGAGGGAAAAGAAAACCAAGCTGATTGATGTGAAGGACAAATTCCATTTTTACTTCATTGCCCTGCCCCCAGCTGTAAGCTTTTTTCCTTTTTCTTTCTTTTCAGCCAATGATTTTTCTAAATAATATTGCTGACCACATATCTTCACCCATCAGGCAGATCTTTGCTGGTTACCCATGTATGTGCTCACATGTACTGCTCCATTCCTGTTAGAATCTCAATGTCTATGAGAATAACAATTTCCTTTTCCACTTCCACTGATGTCTAACCTTTTTACTTGTTATCGGGCAATGATGAGTCGACAATTGAAGTTAATACCTTACCTTCCTAAACTTATCTTTCTTATCTTATACTTAAGAACTACCAAATGCCAGAGGGAACATCTGTCACTAGATTAGAAAGGGCGGGATAATAGGAGCCATAATTACAGATCTAATTTTGCATATGTCTAATAAAAGAAAGTCAGATGTGGTAAAAGCAGATCACCAAGAAAGTCAAACTGGCCTTATAGCCTGTCTTCCTTTTGGGAAGTGACATATTGTCAGAACATACTTCAGCATATGTTCTGCATTGGTATTTTCCCTTACAGAAAGAATGAAGAATAGTCACGATTAAGGATGTACAGAACTTGTGCCAGCAAATAATTAGCTGATATAAGTTGTGAATAGTTGTATAACAGGACATACAACTGGGGCTCTAGACTCAGAATATAGATAAAACTAGAAATGGATTCTGTGAACCGGGCTAGGTCCAGTCTTAGTTAATAGACATGCAGAGGTTGAAGACATCTTGCACAGAGTTTCCAGAGACACAAGAGAACTGTGAGCAGGATTGCACCGAGAAATCAGACATGCGTAGAGAAACATTGAAACACTATCTGATTGTGGTCTTAGTTATAAAATAAAAAATTGAGATAACTTCAATAAAACCATAACTGAAAGATGTGGGGTGAAAAAATAAAGGGGCAGATAATAATTCTGCAGGTAATATGGCAGATGTAGATGTAGACATGAAATTATGAAATTAAGCAAGTGTTATTGCCTAAAAATAAGCTGGTGCAGTACTGAGTACACAGTGTTCTCCTGTAAACTGGGGAGAAAAAGATCATTTTTACAGAGCTCTGAGAAATAGGACAAAATCTTATTTTTAATCAAAATCAATTTTTGAAAGTCCCATTGAGTACAAAAAGGCCAAGATTTTACCATTACCATTCACTTTTGGACAGCAGCAGAAAGAAGAAAAAAATAAAATTGTTTAGGGGCTTAGATGTGGTTTAAGAGGGAAGATGAAGCTATAAATATTAATACTTACTTTAGAGATAGCAAAAGGGAATGCTTTGTATATTTAAAGGTTGTAAAACTCAAGTTTGAGGCAGATGATAACCATCACATGAAAGCTTACCATGAAATAACAGGGTGAAATTAAGGTAGCAAGGAGTTTGCCTGAATATTAGTATAATTTTCAAACCATGAATTGAGCAGTGCCATTAAGTAAGTTCGTTCTTAGAATTTGCTGTGGGATGTAGCCTAGCATGCCAGCTGTGCTGACGGGTGATGGTGTGGTAAGGACATGGGGCTGCATGGTAGCTGAGGGTGGAAGGGGCTCTGCAGGTCATCTGGTTTAGCCTCTTGCTTCAAGGAGGTCTGATTTCAAAGCCAACTCACTTTGCTTAGGAATTTATTCGATCACATCTTGGCAGTACCCAAGGATGGAGATTGCACAACATTTCTGGGCAACCTGTCCTGTCTTTAAACCACTAGCATGACAACATTTTTGTCCTTTATATCCAAATGGAATTTCCCTTATTGCAACTTGGGACTGTGGCCTCTTGTCCCTCTTCTGTGTGCTTGATCTGATACATCTCCTTTGTCTCTAGCTATCCACAAGATCCACTTTTTAAGATTCCTGTGCCTTCAGATAGAAAGGAAATGTTCTATATAGGATGCTAGAAGTTTCACACAGAAATAAGTGGAAGACAATTTGCTAGAAAGCTAGTTGCCAAGAAGGGCAAGTAGCTGAAAGCAGTGTAATCATGAGATGCTTCCTGCCAGTTCTCAAAATACACTCAGAGCATGTCCTTCTTTGGGACATAGGTTTGCAGGTCACAAGCAGAAACTCTTTAAAAAATCACTGCAAGAATACTTCACAGCTCTGAAATAGGCATCAGGGAGCCTGTGGGAATTACCATGGCCACAAGAGCTCCTGTTCCTCATGTTTGCACTGATAAAATGGGAGACTGCCACTGCAAATCAGGGAAGGAGCATCCGCAGTGTGGTCTTGCAGAGCCATGCAGCTGGAGTGGTTAAACTGCCCAGACAACTGCAGTTGTGAATGTTTTCATTATTTAATGAAAATAAGGCCATCAAATACCTAACATCTTCAGAAGTCTTGTTGAGACAACATCAGGTTATGCATGTTAGTATGCTGTCAGTGGTATTTTTTCTCTTGCTGTTGTCTCTCCCAGCATTCCTTTAAACAGGAATTACACTTATTTGTGTGCAAAGGAGGTCTGGTTTTAGAATCCACAATCGCTCTCCTTTTCTACAAGCCAGCCCACAAGTGGTAGCTGTGTAGGAGGGAGACAGAAGCATTGCACTAAATAGGAGACAATTTCTATAAATGTCCTAAGATACTCACCTACTTCAATGCTGTTACAGATTTAGGTACTTAATGAGGATACAAGTTGGCTGAAACTCCCTTATTCTGATACTCTGCCCTGAATGAACAGATTTTTGCCATAACGCTTGTTAGATTTGTCATGGCATGTATTTATTCTTTTATATATAGCTACATAGGATGTGCCCTGCATATTTTTTGAAGTACATGGATAACACTTTGCATATACAATCTGAATGCTAAATCCTCCAGTCAGATACAAGTCCAGAAGATTTCTACTGCTTTACATTGAGGACAAAACCACAAAATTTGCTATCTTTATGATCTTCCTCTCCACTCTACTCTGAAAGATGCAGGCACATTTGCCGAAGGTATTGCAGGTCATGAAACTGTAAATGTTGAATATTGCCTTCTCTGTGTATATTCAAAACTGAAAACAGTTTGTCAGGGAGATGTGACTAATTTCTCTACTTTATCTATTTCTCTTTTTCAGTATTCACATTAGGAATTTACCTTCAGTGTTGAACAATATTGCTGGATGTCAAAAAATATAAAAACTGAAACTGAGCTTTTAGAACTGGAAGATATTAATCAGTTAGGTAGACATTTTATGTTTTATTTTTCACACGGATTCACAAAACTAATATTTGTTAGCACAGGTAAACTGTTACCTGATTGTAAAAACAAAACAGTCATATTTTTGTAGGCTTAATGAAAAGCATGAGGTCACTTCTGAGGCTTTAATTGTTTCATTCTAGTTAAGAAAAAAAAATCCTTAAATATGGACAACTTAAAATTTAAGAGATTATGAAGTTTCAGAATATGAAAGCTATTCATAACTTATTGCTAGGCATAACTTACTGCTCTTAAGACATCAGTGGAGTGAAAATACTTTTCTTCTGTCTTAACTTGCTGTTGTTTACTTAGCAAAACATGTTCCTACTAAAACTTTCCATCACATACACATGCATGGATGGAATGGGATTCTGGGGTCTTAAGGCTGAGCTTTCAAATCAAATTCCATCTTTGCTTTGCCTTGTTCTTTGCGTTGTAATTTTTGTGCAACTTTGAGTGCTAACGGCTTTCCAAGTTTACAGAGGAGTGTTATCTTTTGATTTTCATTGAGGCATAGACAAGGCTTAGCTATCTCTCTTCTGATGTCAAAAGACTGCCAAAACATTATGCCAGGCAGGAAAAAAAGTCACAGTTTTGTCAGATACTAAATAAACATCCATAAGCCATAGATAATACCACATTATTGGCATTGTGCATGTTGTAGTGCCTACACCTCTCCCATTAGGAAATAAAGTCTGGTAACTATTTGGGAGCAGCTACCGCTATAAAGTGGAAAAAGAGTCTGATTGTGGAATTAGAATAAAAGCCATAAGACTGGAGTTAAAACTAGGAAAAAGGGAAGCACAGCAGCTTCTGCAGCAGTATACCTCAGGAGAGCCAGGAGAACAGAGTTCAGCCTGTGGGTAACAGTTTTACAGTCACAGGACAGCTTCTGTGAATGAGACTGACTGCAGCAATGCTGTGCTGTTTGTGGGTGCAGGAGAGCTGATCCATGCTGTAATTGTAACTCTATTTAACTCCATATTATCTCTTCTTAAGAAGAGGAGAAATCTATTGCTTTGAGTGATCCTTCTGCGGTGTTTCCCTATCCCTTCGCATTCTGTTGTTCCATTGATGAATGAACAAAGCACTCTATTTTCATTGCAGCTGTAAGAAGCAAGGGCAATCTGTATACTTTAGCAAGCTGTGGAAATCATCTAGCTTCCTAGCATTTGCTTCATGCACTACAGTGCTCCAAGGAACTAGTGCTTTCATGAGATCCCACAGTGAAGAAGTGATACTAAAATGTACCATGTGAGTGCTTGTTTTCTTTTAAACAAGATAATGCGACTGATAGCAAGTGGGTCACAGTCTACAGTTTGCTGCTAGTTAATGTCTCTTGAGTTGAGCACAGTCTTAGTCACTCTGTACATTTCTAAATTATCTTCCAAGAAAAGACATGACTTAGGGCTTTGGAACAGACTGTTTCTCATCTTCTTCTAGGATAAAGTTTTAGCCAAATGATTCAAGGTTTAGATTAAACACTTCTTAACACCCAATGCAGTCTGCATTTTAAAGTAAAAAACAGATATAAGGGTAAGAAGTCCTTTCTGTATATCAGCAAAGCTGCAGTAAGAAATAATCCTTTGGTCTTGGCTTTTGCTTATGGTTCCAACATCAGTGATCAGAGTGAGTCTTTGCAACCTCTTCTCTTTCCCCCACCTGCCTTCTCCAGACTCCTTGTTTCCCCAGCTCCTTCTCACCAGCAGTGAGGATCAGAGAAAAACACCCAAACCCCTAACCTTTAATCTAAAAAGGTAACAAACAAACACACTGAGCAACAAGGACAAAGAAGACGCTTTTGTCCTTCTCCGTGGGAGGACAGCCTTGAATTTGTGAGCCATGGCAAATGAATGTAAGCAATTGCAGGAATCAAAAGCTCATTCCTGATTAATTGCTAAAGGTCAAAGGCTGTTGGTGTACCCTCCTAAAAGCTAGATTTTGCAACCCAGGTAAATAAATATATAAATAAACAAGCAAAATAACTCTGCATCCTTGATCTTGGGGGAGAGCCCAGATTAGGTGAATGGCGCGGTGACATTCAGTCTTCTCTATGTCGTGTCAGGAGCCCTTGGTGAGGAAGTTGCATGGAACGATATTACATGAAATGATGAAGAGGTGGAGGATTAAGCAGTAATCCCAGATTCTAATCTGAGTGCAAGTTGAATCCATTCAAATCCAGTCAAGTTGCAAAAGCTGCTGCCCAAGGTTAGCTGTCTGACACATAGCTTTTAGTGTAATTAAAATGATCACTGTATTTGCTATCTCTATGAAGCAGATATAAGGATGATTCCCAATTGCATTGTACTCTTCTGGCTTGCAGGCAAAATGTCCAGAACGCAGCCTACAAAATGCTAAACCCTTGTTTACACAGGGTGCTTTGGCCTTTTTCAGGCTTGCTGCTCACAACACCCCCTGTCCCAGATCTCACAGTCCCTGGTCTTGCATGTGGGGAAAGGCTGGCTTGAATACTCCACCTATTGGAGGTGTCAGGAGGATGGCAATGGCTCAGCTAAATAACACCAGTCTGCAAGGTGGTGTCCTAGTCACTCTATCACCATCTTGGCTAGGTATGTCGGGAACCTGTCTCTAGGCACCTATTGAAGCAGCAATAGTAAATCCCTGTCTTCTCTACATCTGATGAGGTGGAGTCCTGAAGACATGGACAGTATTCAGTGCATGTGATCCATTCCATCTGTCAGAGCAACAGGCCCAAGCTCAGGCAGGGGTTTTCTCCTGGGCTGGGAGCACACTGTGTAATGCAGAGGAAAGCAGTTGTGGGGGTCAGTCAGGGATTATTTTGGAGCAGGTTCATAAATAGCTCAGATGGCAAAAAAGAAGAAGGAGCTTAATGAAAATCTCTGAAATAAAGATTAGTGTAAGCCAGTTCTTTCTGCCTTTCCAGAAATGACCTCCTCTATTTCTTGCTTTTATGGATCCAGCAGTGGAGCTGCACGTGTACCTCCCTAGCGCCATGCCCTGAAAAGCACCATCTCCACAACAGGTATGAAACCCATTAACATCTCCACATTTTGACCACATACAAAAGTCTTCTTGCCCCCTGTAGTGGGGCTGAGGTACCCTGCTTTGGACAGAATTCATAGAGACTGGTATGATTCAAAGGCATTTTGCCACCAGCGGTCTTCCTGGATCAACAGGGTGTTGGTGGAAATTTTCCAATGAACTCGGTTGTTCTCTTTTCTGGTGTCCTTGAAAGCCCCTGAAGAGAAAGCAGGATGTACTGGCAATGTGTTTCTCTTTGTCTGTGCTTGCCACGGGTTCTTTGCTTGCTCTATTCATCTCTGCATGTTTTAACACCTTTTTTTACCCTTGCTTTTGGAAAGCTATCAGGACTTTCTGTGCCATCTTGAGTTCTCTTTTTTAGCCAAGCAGCATGTGTAGTCTTGACTTTGCTTTCTTGCAAAGCTTTTCTGCTTACTCTCTTAGGGGTTTTCTTTCTCTCTTTTTCTATGCCCCCTTGTTGGTGTTTTTTTTTTTTGTTGTTGTTGTTTTTTTTTTCTTTTCTGCCTTCATTTTCAAATGTCTTACAGAGGGGAAGTTTGGGAAAATGCAAACAAACCCTTCATATCTATCTGTGTTTTCTGGAACAGTGCTCAGGTCCTGCCGTTTCTTTTTGAGACACTGCCTGGCTGGTGTGTGTTCATAAAGTCAGGCTGGTTTATACCCTGTTTTTTTTCCAAATTCTGATCTCCACACTTCTTCCAGAATATGTGGTGTTTTGCCTTGCTCACCCTGCACAAGAATTTTCCCTTGTAAAAGCAAAATTATGTCATGCATAAGTTGATTTTCAAGTATGGTCAGTATGCATGATGGTGCATCATCTGTGTGTTTGCTGTTGCTTTCTGTGCATCTTCTGAAAATCATGGTCCCTTTTGCAGGCAAAATTGCAGGCTCACAGGGAGATGCTCTCCAGCATTTCTTCAAGGAACCTCATTTGGATTATTCACAGTCAAAGAACTGCAGAGTAACTAGCCAGTGTCTCCTCTAATGCTTACTGTACCCGCCAAAACTCAGATGCTCTATGTGTTGCCTTCTGCTTTTGGATAGATGCAATTCCCTCAATGGTATCTCTATGTCAGTTTGGTTTTACTGGTAAATGAACCAGCTTTTACATCTCACTGTTGTGTGGCATGACTGCTACTGCTTCTTTCAGCTGCCTATTTCAGTGAAAAGTCCTTTGTAAATAACCCTTTTTATTTCTAATGATTTTTTTACCTCCATACTCAGCCTGTTTTAACTTTTCCAATGTCCTGAGAAGCCACATCTCCCAATGAAAATCATATGACCCTGAAGATGCCCAACTTAAAAACAAATCAGCACAATTGTTTTTCAGATTTTCAACTAGCACTTAAATGTACTTTCACCAAAAGATGACGTCTAATTTTAGTCAAAGATGTTGGCATGTGTATAGATCCAACAGATTTCTGAAACTGGTTATGTATATTTTTTCATAGTGCATTGTCTGCTGAATCCTGAAGAATATAAAAAGCTGGAGATGCAAGCTGTTACACTACATTGACACTTCCTCTTTCTGCAGCTCTACTATTATTTTGCATTTTTATTCTTTTTTTTTTCAAATTTAAATCTTCTTCCTCATAATGCAGTATATGCTTTTACTACAGATGGAGTGAGATGATAGAATCATAAGATCATAGAATATCACAAGTTGAAAGTGACCCATAAGGATCAGCATGTCCAGATCCCTGCTTCTTGCAGGACTACCTAAAACTAATCATATAACTGAGAGCATAGTCTGGATGCTCCCTAAACTCTATCAGGCTTAGTGTTGTGACCACTTCCCTGGGACCCTGTTCCAGTGACCAACCACCCACTCAGTGAAGAATCTTTTGCTAATGTCTAACCTGAACTTCCCCTGAAACAGTTTTAATTCCATCTCCTTGTGCCCTATCACTGGTCACCTGGGACAGAAGATCAGCAACCTCATTCCCTAAAACTCTTTGAGCCCAACCTGGCAGACCATTGCTCCCTCAACTTTATTATGGACCTGTCTAGCTGTGTTGGACATTCTGTCCAGAAAGATGCTGCAAGAGACAGTATCGAAAGCTTTGCTAAAATCCAGAACACCACATCTGTGCCTTCCCTTGGTCAACTAGAGTGGTGACCTTGTCATAAAAGGAAATTAAGATGGTCAATCAGGACTTTCCCCTTGTGAACCTGTGACGGCTGTGACCAATGGCTGCATTGTCTCTCAACTGTTTTTTGGTAAGTCATAGAGTAACACTCTCCATCATTTTAGCAGGCACTGAATTGAGACTGACAGGTCTGTAATTACCAGAGATGATCAGTGGTAGCCCTGGAGCTCCAGTCCTGTTTTATCTGCCTACTTCACAACTCAATGTGTGTTTATGCTCATAAATGAACTATCCCTGTGGGATAAAGAAGTGCTTTTGTCTCTCCAGTAAATGGGGAACTAAAGCACTGAAAGCAGAATGATGATGGTAACCAAAAGCTGGAATTCTATGCAAGAAACCCCCCCAACTGCTAAGTAAATTTCTTTCCAAAAGAAATCCAGATTTATATATTTTTTGTAAGAGATATTTGAAAAATAGTGATTTTGAAAATTGCATCTGATTTTTTGCCAGGAATACCAAGTTCCTTACTGCCAGGGTTCCCATACCTCCTGCCAAGGAGCCCATAGCCCAGGCTCAGAGTTGTGCTTCCAGAGCCAGGGTTTCATTCCCTTCTGGGTCTCCAGATTTTTCACTTGGACCTGAGCTCCTGGACATCCCACAAGGAGATGTGGCTAATGTTTTTCAAATATTCATTATTCTTACAGGTCAATGCAAAACTAAAATAATCCAAAAGTCCAATATAGATTTCCAGATTATACCCAAATCGTAAATTACCTACCACAAAATTAAAGGTGCATTTAGGCCAGATTCAATATCTGGAAAAATAATTGTCAGAACTATCACTAGAATTAACAGTTTAATAATTATAATGCAGGACAAAATATTTTTTCCTATATTCAACATCACAGTTCTGTTACCAAAATGAACTTCATTACTTTGGTAGTATCTCTTCCTGAAAAGAGAATATACATGGGTTTTTTTTCTTTTTTAACTGTAAAAGTCATCTAAAAAATCAGCGAGATGAACTGGTGAAAAAGTCACCAAGAAGGAATATGAGTAATCATTGTCATGTGTCTTGTTGCATAATATGACAAGTGCAATATACAAACCCACCCTATCTCTTTTCCTGAAGCAAATTCTTTAAACACAGTAGGAAGAACAGGACATCTTTAAGTAGTGTTTCCATTACACTTTCATTACCTGTGTAAAAATGACAGTCTATCCTCATGTTTCTTGACAGAGATAATCACCTGCAAGGGTGTGAGGTTCCTTCTCCCCAGCTCACTCAGTGACTTGTGTTTTCAGGGAAACATATAGGACTAGATTTTCTCTATCTCATCATAAACTCATCTAAAAGTGGAGATAGGTTTAAAAAGAACAACAAACAAAGCAGTATTCAAGCTTTTGAATAACTGATTTTCTGGTTTGTGGCAGTTATCCCAACAGTTGGGTAAAAATCAGCCTCATTCAACAACAAATATACTTTTTAAACATCTTCAACAAGCTGAAAGATTGCAGAAAAAATTTTGTTGTACTTTAAACTCTCAAGAGCTAATGTTTGCTAATATTTCATACAATATTGCATTTCAATTGTGAATAGTTTTCAGAATTAAAAAAAACTGGATGGAACTTCCCAGCACAATATCAGTGAACAGAAAAATAAATATCTTCTGCAGGCAAAACAAATACAAACACCCTTTTCTGTTTCTCTTTCCATGTCCAATTCCTTCTTACTTGGATTCTGATATAAAGAAGTTATCTTCTTTGAAATTAATTTAAAATGTTAGAAATACTGTAAATTTTCTACCAGAAAAGTTCTGGCAACAATATCTCACCTGGTTCTCTTCAGGCTATTGATGGAATATCATTGCCAAATGCTTTTATAAATCTGCCCAGGCATGTCAGACTGGAAGCTATTTTGGGCAGAGCTCATCTGAATAGGCACTTATTCGTGTGCCTTGTTGGAAGCAGAGGTTTGAAAATTTGGCCACAGAGATACTCATTACTTGGAAATCAGGAGACAAACAGTGAGTATACAAATCTATTGATATGAGCTGTCATGCCATTCGAGCCAGATGGCCTACATACGAAGATTTATAGTTTTTCACACATCTTCAATGTTCTTAGCACTGTGTAATAAACAGAAAAAGAAGACATGGTCCTGCCCCTGTTTTTCCTGGAAGTCTGTTTTTGAAACAGCATGTCATATTCAGGGATGTCCACCTGACTACACTGCCTGTCACCTGAGAATGCTAGTAAATCTTTTATTCTACTGTTATTTCTAAATTTATTATAGGAACATAACTTCCAAGGGTACACTTTATTTTTGAACTGAAGTTCTATTTAAAGCCCTTCTTTTCTAAATTTGATCTTCCCCTGCATCCTGGTTGAGAGTGCAGAGTGCTCAAAAGTGCTGTAGCACGGTAGCTTTATGTTGTGAACTTCAGGTTAATGGATGCTGCTGTCACAATGCTATCTTTGAGTGAATATTCTCCCGCTACTGATCTTTTTACTGAGCCATCTGGCAGATTTAGGATGCTAACCAATGGAGCTATACTGTGCCATATATTAACATGGATCTCATGAATCACTCAACAGGTCAGATTTAAAAAAAACCATGACTTTTGCAGCAGTCTTCCACTAAAAATGCAATGTCTGGCTAATTAACAGGTCCCCCCCTGCCAAAATGTGCAAAAGGAGCACAGGGGTAATGTCTAATTAGAATAAAATAGAGGGATAGGAATTATAAGGGCTTGTGGCTATGTAAGGGAGATAGTGTTGCAATATGACTTGGTCAAAAGTGTTGCTGCCTTTCAATTCAAAGGCCCTCAGTGCAAAAGCACCCATGATGAAACTCTGTGAAAGGAGTTAAAGCTGCCAAAGGGCAATCAGACTTCCTAGCTGGTGAAGACACTGTGTACTTACAATCACTCCTTTTGTATTATCTGTGCTTTCCAGTCTTCCTTTGACTTCTCCAGTCCAGGGCAGCCACAGAAAGAAGAGCTGAGCATCTGTGTTTAGCTGCTGGGCTGTGAGGCAGCAGCAACCTCAGAGTGAAGGGAAGGAAGGAAGGAGAAGTGTACTGGAAGTATGTGCTCTTGAATAGACATGACCAAGTGGAGCTTCTGCTTCATGAAAGGCACAGTGAAGTCACAGTTGAGATTTTTCTGAGAGGTGAAATTGCGTCTGTGCTCTTTCAAGGAGCCAAGACTGCCGTAAATTCCCAAGTGACCACAGGGAAATATTCTGAGAGGTCCTGATTCCTCTTTCTGTTGAGAAAGTGGTCCAAAAGCCCCTGTATTTACTGATGGGAGGCAAAAAAGAAGCGACCAGAAGACAAATGCTGGTTCGTGCCCACCCATTCCTCTTCTTGCTCTGGAAAACACCAAACATGAATGCTCAAAAGCATCCAGATCCAGAAAGAGAAAGGCTCAAAGCCAAATTAGGATTGTTCTCCAATGTGTACTTCACTGGTACTTCAATACAGCGCTGGGGTTTTGCTATGAGGTTTGCATTTGCCCTGCCCTGGCACAGGGAGGGCAGCAAGGCAACGGCACTGCCACCACCCATGGTCCCTCAGCTGGGTGAGGGAAGGAAATCCCTTTCCATATCCTGCATGTCTGACTGGCTGAGATCTGACTGCTCATAACTTGTGTCATCCAGAGGACTATGGATTGTGAAACTGTGCCAAAGAACTTCTAGTAGCTTAGAAGACTTTGGTAGTTGACCATGAGAATGGGAATGACTCACTTTTTTAATCTGTTTCACATTTGCAACTTTCATCAGTTGAATAACATACTTGCCTTCTTATCCTCCTTCCTCCAGCAAAGTGACAAAATGAGACATTTTCATAGTGCTCAAGGAGTCTGAGACCTCTTTGCCCCTTTTCAAAGTTTTTATTTCCCTGTTCTCCTTCCTCACAGTTTGTTTTTCTGCTTTTAAGCCTCTTTAGCTGTAGGTCATGCATTGCAGCATATGTCTATACATGCACATGCACGTACATATGCACATACATACACATACACGTACACGTACACGTACACGTACACATACGCATACACATACGCATACACATACACATACACATACACATACACATATACACATACACATACACATACACATACACATATACATATACATATACATATACATATACATATACTTATGGATTTAAATGGTTTAATGTATTTTGTGCATGGCCACTGTTGCCATTGGGCCATGCTTCTTCCTCCCAGGAGAGCAGCAATGCTCTGTTGATCCCAGAAGTGGCTCACGCATCACAGTGCCTTTTTGTTAACTTCTTCCTTTTTAGTGGATGATGATTCTATGATTCTATGACAGTGAGCATGATTCTTCCTTGGCTCTCACACTGCCTCTAGGAAAGCATCCAAGATATCATGGTAGGAGTGTGGAAATGAATATAAATGTCAGCATATTAAGGAACTCCATGCTAAAGGGAAGTGGTGAAATGGTTTTTTCTCCAAAATCATGTGAGAGCTCAGGATGACTTTTCCTCTCTTATGTGAAAACCCCAATTTCCCAGTGTAGGTGCATGAGTCAAAGTTTTTCTGGAGGTGCTCTGAATGCAAGACTCATTTACAGAAACCTGAGAGAGTGGTAATACCCTTGTAGGGTGAAGAAGCCATGCAGAAGTCAAATTTCCCAGCAAATTTTATAGAGTACACGCTCTATAAAATACTTCAGTACAATAAAACCAGGTAATGGAAATACCGCATTGGGCTGTCTTTTTTTGATGTTGAGCAATTGCCTAATGAACAGTGTCATAAAGTAGCTTTCTAATGCAGGATTTTATGCCTTCTGCATGGCTTATTTCCCATTAATTATCAACCTAAACTCTTCAGTTGCAGAGGATCTAGTACCTGGGAGAAAGTGTTGAGACAGCCATGAAGTCCTGAGGATTGTGTTTGGCAGTCCTGAGACCTTGTCTCTGCAAGTCTCTGTATGCAGGCAGGCAGGAAGTGTAGACAGGAGCTGTTTCTGCCTCTTTGCAAAGGGACCACACAGGCTCCTGTTGTGCCTTGACTCTCCTGCTTCCTCTGGGCTGAGTACCCCCAACCCCAACCACTTCTGCAGCTAACTTGACCATTTCTGCTGCCTGGGAACAGGGAAGGCTCCTTCCATGTCACCCTGAGGCCACATCCTTTCCTGCATGGTGGTCTTGGCCGTTCTTAGTCAATGGAGGTTATTAACATCAAAGCAAGACCAGTAGCTTCCAAAGAGTTACAAATGATGGTTCCTGCCCTACAGAACAATCTGCAGGTACACGCGAGAACAAGGTAGGTAAGGAGAGAAATGAGTTGAGAGCAAGGAGAAAGAGCTAACATACAAACCAAGGACAATGTAGCTGTCTTTGGGTAGCTAAGCACACAACTCGACGTGATTTCTTTGCCTACATCTGTGAATAGTCAAAGAAATACCAAACTGCAATTCACTGCTAATCCTGCTCTTTCATTAAAGGCCACATGATTTGTTTTTGCAATGGGCAAACAAGACAACCAAAAGGAAATAACTTTACAGAGGCTGGTTTGCTTCTCAGAGAAATTGGCTTGCTCTGCCTTTAAATGAGCTTGCGATTTATTGTGTTTATCTAGCACATAGCAAGTTGAAGCAACTTAAAGAAGTTGACCAAGAAAATCACCAGCATATTATACTTCCCTACAAGTGGAAATGACATGTGCAAACATGAATGAACACCACTTAAGGCCTTCTTCCTGATCTTGTGCATTCCTGCACAGAGTCTGTCTGCTTTACATGTAGTTGAACTGAATAAATGGCCTGTCTTGAATTACATTTTGGATAAACTGGGTGTGTAATGTATCCAGCCAGCTTTGCTGGTCATGACTGTCACTTGTATAACTGAGCAGTGTGTTTCTTAGGCATTGCCAGGTTCAGAGACAACTTACAAGGACAAGCTGTTCTTAAAAACAAATAAGAAACGTTGTGGAGGAAGATGGCAGGGGGAAGGGAAATCAATGCTTCATAGGCATATTGTCCACATTGTTTAAGCATTTCAGTTCTGAGGGCAAAATAAGGGAAATCCATTCAGGTTTTAATTGTCTCTGCATCTCTTCAAAACATTATGTGATAGTAATGAAGGGCAGAAATTATTCTACTGTTGTGTCATCCTTGGATTACTTCCTGCCCTAAAACTCCGGGGAACAGAGCAGCTCACAGTCTCTACCAATCTTTTCCAGAAAATGTCTCTGCTTCATAGTGACAATGAGTAATATCCTCTTTCTTTGCATGCACTAGACCGGAGTGTCCCTCTTCCACCTCTGCAATAACATTGGCTGGCTTCAGGAGTGAAGGGAGCAGCTCTTCAAGCATCAGAAGCCACAGCCTAAGCACATTAAAACATCTGAGCAATATGACTGTTGGTTGTCAAGATTTGCAATATTTTCTCCTATTAAAGCCCAAGATCAACAGTCTGGCAGAAGAATACAGAAAAACTGCTTCAAGCAAGTCACAGATCTATACCATCAAACTTGTTCCACACAGCAAGGAACCTTTTCCTCTCCCAGACCTCTCTCCGGTTCTCTTCTCTTTCTCCAGGCCTCACAACTTTGCATGTAGTTTAACAAGATTTCTTCTTCTGTTGCTCTTAAACCACCCCAGATCTTAGGAGGTAGCTGCTTCTTCCTCTCTTCCTTTTCTCACCACTCAGAAGGCCTGGAGGTCACTGCGATTACGTTTGGGGTTCTTTATCATATTAAATTGCCTCTCTTCCTCGTGGTGCATAGGAAAGGTCAAAAGCAGTGGCCTGTCTTTCTCCTCTGAGGAGAAGGCCAAGATCATAAGCAGAGCTGAGCCCTGCACAAGGGTGAACAAGTCTTTTCATTCATTGCCATTTCCTCCAAAAAAAAAAACAACCCAAAGGCCATGGTATCAGAGTCAGAGCTGGCATAATAGAGTATCTTCTCCCTTCCTTGAAATCAAGCTTATTTCTGTCAGTGGTTAAGTCTTAGCAAGGTTTAGTTTCCATGGAAAATGTGAGTCAAAAAAAGATGGATAGAGAAGAAAACAAAACAAAAATGTCCGCTTGTTTATGTCCAAGACCTGTACCTCAGTTAAAAACTGTGTATAACCTCTCACTGGTCCTTGGTCAAGGTGTACCTGGTTATGTCCATAGGCAGTACTGTAATACCCAAACACAGACCAGTTACATTTGCATATCTGGGGATGAAAAGCTTTAAGACAAAGCTTATGATACTGATTTGCCTGTTTTGACCTCCTCCATGGTGCCTGCCTGTCACTTTCTTCACTAATGTGATCCTTCTGGAGGACCCGTGACCTAACCTGCAGATGACTTTGTACTTTCATTACTCAACAGCTAAGTATTTTCAGCTATGTAGCTGGTTCTTAAAAATTAGATGATTGCAAGTGCAGAAGTCGTGAAAGAACCACAGGAAATTTGTACCACATTTCTTGAAGCATTTGCAAAACCACTATGAAGAAGGTTTAAATCAAACACTCTTAAGTTTCTTTTGTGCCACAGCAGTTGGCAGAGCCCACAGTGAGGATTTAGTCCATTTCTTTGTACCACAGAGGATCTGGGAGCCTGACTTCGCAGGTAGTAACTATAAAGTGTGTTTTTCACCTAAGAAAGAGTGATGGGCATGCCAGGCAGTTGGCAGGGCAAGGAGTGATAAGGTTTATGCTCTGTGTGACAGAAGGGTGAGTGAGGACATTCCTGAATTAGTCTTATTTTGGTGAGTGCTCTGACAGATTTTATAGGAAAATGAGCATACTGCCAAACAAAGTTGTTTTATTGCAAAAGCTTTCTGCAGCACATGGGCCTCAGAAGCTACATTGCAGTTTCCAAAGCTTTGTAACACTACAAAAATGGAAAAATAGAAGTCAGAAACTTGAAATGGCATAAATGCATATTCCATCGGAATAAAGAAATAGTATTGTTTAGCTTATTGCTCACTGCTGGCATTGTGTTTTCACTAAACAATAGTGTAATTGCTTCTTAAAGGCCTCTACAAATTGCTTGTATAATGGAAGAGCAGGGGATGGAAAGCATTAATAAAAAAGCCCAGGGAGTAACTTCAAGGTGTTTCTCCAACTTCTCTGACCTTCTCGGTGTAATACATCACAAACAAAGCCCTGCCACAACATGAGTCTTCAAAAGCTCCTGAGAAAAGAGCTTAAGTAAATGAACACAGTGGGTTAAACTTAAAGGCATGTTTGAAATAACTGAGCTTACTCTGGCTTTCTCACATGTGACTGCCTAAATGAAGGATCAAACTACTTTGGTTTGTGTCTTCTTACCAGTAAGCGGCTGGCAGCCCCTACACACCACCTGAATTCAGCCAAATCCATCTAGCTACACATAAACCCCCTTCATAGTGCTCCAGCTACCTGCATTAACATACCAAGTATTACTCTTTGAATAGCAGACACAAGCCTCAGAGATCTTGATTACTTTTTTTTTTTTGCCAGAGTTTCTGGAAACTAACGTCAGCAAGTGAAAACATTCTTTTCTGTGTTTGTGCTCACAATAACAGACTTCCACTGATAGGGAGGAAAACTTGGTTTGACTTGGAGGAAAACTTTTTTCTCCTACCATAGTGAGAAAATGCCAACGCTACCAGCATGCTGCAATGCACTCAGGTGGGCTTATATTAGAAAATGTTTGTATTTTGCTTTGCTTTTTTATGTGCACTATTGTTTTGCCAGCAGTGGTAGAAATAACAAGGTATTTGTGGCAATTCCAATTTCCTCTGTTTTCAGGGTAAAGCCTGATGTTCCTGGAAGACAGTCTATTTAATTAGGTGGATGAGGCCTATTCTAGAGAAATGGGGGATGGTGTGGGGGATGGGATTTTCATGCCCTTCAGCTTCCTGTGAGGAGCAGATCTGAGAGATCACTGGTGCATGAGGCTGCTTGACACAGCAGCCAGGCTCAGCTCTGCCCTGAGCCATGCCCGCACTTGGGCCATGCTGCCAGTACATATTGTTCTCTTTGAGATGTTCACTGGTTCTGCAGGCAGAGAACGAAACAGAAAGAAGCTTTTTTGTTTTGGCTCCAGGTTTCTCTGCTCATGGCCCAAAGTAGAAGTGTTTTCATTAGTTTTTCAATAGCCTTCTGAATGTTTCTTCCCTGCAGGAGCTGAAAGAACTAGTCAAGTTGGCTTTCATTGTTTAGCTGCTTGTGACTGCCTTGCAGAGATACTTTTTCAGATGGATGAAGGAAGCAGTGTGGGGCTTTCTCCATCTTCGATGGAGATCGGTGAGCACATCTGCTGTTCCTACCTGGAGCTGCCAACACTGGCCCATTCTGTAATTTCTTTTCCTTCCGGCAGTCCCTGAAGGCCACTGAAGCAGCCCTGTCACTGTGGGTGCCTTCTCAACAAGTCCAGCTTTTCTCTGGGTCAGGATACTTCCTAAGTATTTGCAGGGTATCAGTATCAGGTATCTTCTGGTGAAGTGATTAGTTAGATGAAGGCACAAGAAATACTGAAGCAGAAGAGCAAGTGAAGGCATGCAAATGTACAGATTACGGTAGATTCACAAGAGGTGATGCAGAGACTAATGGGCAAAGCAAGACTGTAGAGCTGTAGCTAGGACAAAAATAAACAGTAAAACAAGCAACAACAAAACGAAAAAATAGCTGGAGAACATGCAGATTATGACCAACCAGATTTTCAGTCAAGCTTCTAATTTCTCTGTTTTCAAATCTTTTGAAAACTTCTACCTGTCACCAGTTCTGTGTAAGTGCTGAATGTTAATATATTTTTTATTTAATCAAAGTCCAAAGTAAACTATGAGCCAAACAACAATAAATTAAACAGTCTGCATAGCAGGCCTCCAATATAGGAATATTGAGGCTGCAAGAACCACTACCAAATGCAAATTCTATGGTTCTGAACTCCCCTTGTCAGGTGACGAGACCCTACTGTCCTTTGGGCAACCCTGGGGAAGACTTGCTCATCGTGTCTGTATCTTTTGTTTCGACTAGCCACTAGTCGAAAGATAAAGGCAGCCTCTTCTTCAAGGAGAGTGCCTTGCTGGTGCCAGGACACAGTGTCTGACTGTTTACTGCTGATAGACAAAATTTAAACCATGACTTTTGCCATACTCTGCACTGTTGAATCTAGGAGTACCTAGGAAGAATATCCCAGAAATCTCCTCACAAGATGCAGGCTGAGGTGTGGGGGTTTTAGTTAACTCTTAGGCTATGCTGGACTTCCGATACAACAAACAATCCAGGCAGAGGTGGGAAGTAACGGAGAGATGTCAGCATCTGATCAAATGCACAAGTGAATCTTTGAATCATGGAATCAACTAGATTAGAAAAGATCTTTAAGATCATCAAGCCCAACCTTTATCCCAGGATTGCCAAGTGCACCACTAAACCGTATCGCTGAGGGCCTCATCTGCACAGTTTTTGAACAATTCCAGGGATGGTGATTCCACCACTGCCCTGGTCAGCCTGTTCCAATGCCTGAGCACCCTCTCTGTGAAGAAATTTTTCCTAGTATCCAATCTAAACCTCCCCTGGCACACCTTGAGGCTGTTACCTCTTGTCCTATCGGTGTTACTTGGGAGAAAAGACCAACCCCCACCTCGATCCATCCTCCTTTCAGGTAGTTGTAGAGAGCAATAACATGTCCCCTGAGCCTTTTACTCTCCAGAGTAACCAGCCCCAGTTCCCTCAGCCGGTCCTCATCAGAGTTGTGCTCCAGACCCTTCTCCAGCTTCGTTACCCTACTCTGGACCGCCTCCAGTACCTCAATGTCTTGTAGTGAGGGGCCCAGAAATGAACATAGGATTCAAGGTGCAGCCTCACCAGTGCCCAGTGTAGGGGGATGATCACTGCCCTGGCCCTGCAGCCACGCTATTGCTGATACAGGCCAGGATGCCATTGGCCTTCTTGGCTGGCCGGGCACCAGCTGGATCTTCAATCAGCTCCCCCAGGTCCTTTTCCATGAGCAGCTTTCCAGCCACTCTTCCCCAAGCCTGGAGCATTGCATGGGGTTGCTGTGGCCCAAGTGCAGCACCCGGCACTTTGCCTTGTTGAGCCTCATACCACTGGCCACAGCCCATTGGTGCAGCCTGCCCAGATCCCTCTGCAGAGCTTCCTACCCTCCAGCAGATCAACACTCCCACCCAGCTTGGTGGTGCCTGCAAGTTTACTGAGCGTGCAGTCAATCCCCTCATCCACATCGTCAGTGAAGATGTTAAACAACACTGGTCTTAATACCGCGCCCTGAAGGACACCCTAGTGACCAGTCACATCACTAGATGTGACACCATTTACCACCACTCTTTGGGCTCTGTCATCCAGCCAGTTTTCTACCTAACAAAGAATACACCTATCCAGGCCGTGAACAGCCAGTTTCTCCAGGAGAGTGCTGTGCGAAATGGTATCAAAATGTCCACAGCCTCTCCCTCATCAACCAGGCAGGTCACTTTGTCAGAGATGGAGATCAGGTTGGCCAAGCAGGACCTGCCCTTAATGAACCCGTGCTGACAGGGCCTAATCCCCCTGTTTAATGATTTAATTGTATTCAAAATTGTTAAATAGGTTAATTAAAAAAAGTAGCAGTACCTTGTATCAACTGATTAGACATTTGCAGTCAGAGTGGGCTTTAAGGAAAGGTCTGAAATCACACAGAAGAACAACCTTAAAGGACACTCCTGCAAAGCTGTTTATTTCAAAAAGATATAGTGAAGAAAATCTGAAGGTATCTTTTGGGCAAGAGGTCAAAAGGACAGTGGAGACCGATGTCACTACAGAGGTGGGAGGATACACATAATAACAGAGCATCTGACTGAGTTCTTGCACTATGAGTGGTACTGAAGTTAATATCTGAAAATTTGAACTTGTGAAGCCAGGTGAGGGTCACAGAGAAAAGGTTTGTTTGCTCAGAAAGACAAGGCTGGAAAATGATCTCAGAAACTTCCTTATATGTCTGATGTGTTTTTTAGATCCCCAGCAGAATGCTGTAGTGGGCATGTGTGAAGATGAAGATCTGAAAGTTTTAGAAATATGAACAGAAAAGAGAGCTGAATGCTGATTATGGTATGTAGGAGTAAGCGTCAGCACTTTCACACTGCTTAGATGTTAAAGTGAGTGGAAGGAACATTGTGAATCTATCAAGAGATAAAGAGTAGGAACAGAGAAAAATTAAGAGGGAAGTGAAAGGACTCAGTTTTGACAGTACTAGGTCATATCTTCAAAGCATGTTTAATGGTGAAACTTCACTGATGTCAGCAGAGCTCATCTGATTCCCCACAAGTTGAGGATCTTTGACTGCCTAATAGAGGTGTAGGTTAGAAAGTGGAGACTGTAAAGACAGACAAAAGGTGGAATAGCTTGCCAAGGTAAGCTGTGACCTCTCCAACATCAGAGGTCCTAAAGAGAATTTTAGACATACTGGTGGCAGGACTGACTGCCATAGATGTGGCTTAGCCTGCCATGGGGCAGGAGGGTGGGCAGAGGTTTTTGCTCAGGTAGTTTGAAGAAACGGGATACAAATGAGGCTGAGGACATGGCAGCTCAATTTAGCACCAGATGACTTGAGTACTGCTCTTTTCAAGCCCAGCATGAATAGTTTATGCCAAAGTTCTTGCTCGGCTAAAGCCAGTAACCTGAACAAAAGGTTTTCCTCTCATAGACTTTGACCTGCGGATCATTACTTTGATCTACTCTCTTGCTTGCATTTTGCCCCACAGTGACTAAGAGCTGGTAATAAAATGCCTTCCTCTCATTGGACACTAAAATGTTCCTGTAAACAGAGAAAATCCAGATGAACTAGACTGCCAACAACTCAAAACAATTTCTTGTGGTTAGGAAGCTACGTCTGAGGCTGACTGGAAGAGCAAATGTGATGGAGGCTAGAACAATAGCAACATTCAGGTGGAAGTTCACCAGTTCCATCCCCTGATGCACACAAATTTTATGAAGGGCTTCTTTCAAAGGCAACCACATCATTTGGAGGTATCTAACATTCATGTGGAATGGATTTTTTTTTTTTTCATGTAAAGAATTTGTATTTCTTCAGAGAAATCCAGTTCTTTTTATAAAGAAGGAGAGAGCAAGCTGCTTTCCTCTGAGAAGGTCTGTTTTGCCTGAATGATGCTACTGGTTCCAAGTGAATTGTGAGGACTAGAAGGTGAACAGAAAAGCTTAGGGTTTTTTTGTAGATATGCACAAGTTCAGACACATGCAGTCAGAATAGGTAGTTGGACTGCAAGTGTAATTGTGTCCGAGTTCTGACAATAAAATATTTGTACTAAGTTGTCAAAGAATAAAATACACACCCTGAGGAAAAATTCAGTTACCCAGGGCAGTAAAGGCAGATGTTAGGGAAGTAACCTGGAGTAAAAAGGAATACAGACAATTTTCTGACTTTATTTATTCTGTTTTAATGCATTAACTTCCAGGGATCCTGACCATGCAGGACTGATTTTACTGTGTATTTTTTTTTGTCATAAAAAGGATATACAATGAGCACAAAGGCCTGAACCACATGGGCCAGATCAGGATCAAACATTCCACAAAAATCCAGGGGTTTTCTAATCCAAGGCTTTGCTTTCTCCCTTTTTTTAGAGAATAAATAGATTTGGGTTCCAGGTCTGACTTTCTTCATCTACACGAAATCTTTGGCTGGGTGGTTTTCCTATGGTGTCTTCTCCAAGGGTATGGCAAATGAAACTAATGCAAGCTAGCATGTACCAGAGATAAAAGAAGACACGAAACTGTAGAAATTATTTGTAGACCAAAGATTAAGTTCATACTGAACTTTATTCATGCTCACAATTCATACCTTCATTGTTGGTATTGTCCGAGAAGTTTCACAGCTTTATTCTGAGAAGCCTAATCTAAGCATAAAAGGAGGGAACAGCTACAGGCACAAGTTAGCCAGATGGAGTCTCTTGGTTGAGTGACTGAGTGGACAGTCAAGATCTTTATGCAGGCTGATGGAAAAATAAGGGAATTAAGTAGCAGTGTGAGAGTGGGTTTAGGAGGAATGGGGTAGCCCTGGGCTCCATATGGATCCTGGCTATAGGAGCTTCCCAGAGATGTTGTTTGGGCAGAGACCTTTCCTTTGGGTAGCAAGTGCACAAGCTGGACCACAGAGTCTGGCGCATGCTACCCCTTTTCTCTCTGTCTTTTTCCACGCTCAGACGTCGCGCGTTGTGGGATCTGGCTCTCCTGCCTGTGGTCATGCTGCCAGCCCACTTTTCTACCCAACTTGCCACGTGGAGAGCTGCTGTCAAGGCCAGGGCCCACATGCCCACCCATGGGTACAGCTCTTGTACTCTCTGCTTGGAGAATGGCTCCTCACTCACCAGCACCAGCAAACAGAATCTATAGTTCCTTAATGAACCCTCTCAGCAGCTGCAGGGCATCCTTCTACAAGGCTTTGTGTGTTCCCCGAGAAGCATATAGGCAATTTCCTCCTCAGCCAGGGTCATCTACGTGGATTTACATTGAGGGAGAACAAAACAAGGCTTTGAAAAGGCTGGCTAATGTAGGAAAGAGGACCATTTCTCTTGGCTGAAAGGTGTGATATCTCCAAACAGCACTGGGAAGAGAGAGCTGCACAACCTGAGAGACCCTGCAAAGGTGGCACCAGAGAGTCTCCTCTGCTTCAGACACACTTCCACATCTTTTCAGCACTCATTGCTACACTGCAGTGGGCTTATGTGGGCAGCTAGGAAAAAGGTTTGTGCTGATTCCTTTGTTCCCTTTTCTTGGGCTGTTCAACATGACAATGATATTTCCTTTCCCTGCTTGTGATAACGAGCATGTCTTCACCAGTGCCGGACCCAAGTCCCCACCACGTGCTTCTTGCAACCAGCATGAATTAACCAGTGTGGAAGGAATGCTAAATATCAGGAGGGCTTCTAGGCTAACAGCTCATGCACAAAGTAAGAAGAAACATGAAAAACTGAAAAAAAAAAGAGATTCCCTGCCTTCAGCAGAGCATTACTCAGTCATAAGCTATGTACTTCTGAGCTACCCTGCCAAGACTCTGGAAGAGGGAAAGTCAGGACAGATACATGAAAAGAATAAAGAACAATCTAAAGAAAAGTGAAAAACCCAGTGTGTCTTGTATCAGCCTTAAGACCCCCCACTGCTGTTTACCCGTCTGACATTTTGTCAGTGACAGCAATAGAACTGATGTTCTTAAATGGCATTTCAGAAAGTTGACAGCTCCAGAGCATCTCCATTTTCCCTCCTCGCCTTGTCCTGTTGTGTAACTGCATGTCAGGCCAGGAGCCAGAGCTGACATCACGTTGCAGAGGACTGCCCTGGGTCTTGCATAACCTTAATAGGACAGCCACTTGGAAAGTGTTTATGTGCCATTAGAGAGGTTACTCTTCTAGCCATTCTACTACATTAGGGGAGCAGGGTCATTATAGACCAGGCAGAAATATTAATTGCATTTGCATCACTGATGTCCACCATGAGGTATTCCAGTGGACCCTGATATTTCAGGTCCTGTGTCCATCCCTGCTTGGAGCAGAACTCTAGCCATGGTGATTGCAACTGACTGCAGGACTGCTGTATTTTCTCCCAGGAGAGTTTTGTTACCTCAAAATGGTTTGCGATTACTCCATGAGGATATGGCAAGAAGACGCCCAGCAGGCTGCAGGTTAATTCAGGGTCCATGCCCAATATCATAAGGTTTAGGTCTCTGAATAATAGCATCTGTGTTTGTCAGTGTTATGCTTACTGGGTCCAAAACCCCTAAAGTGCTTGTTGTTGCTGGCTGCTGCCTACGTTGCAATAGATGTTAGTAGCCTACAGAAATGCAAGTGTGAAGGAACTAGGGAGGGAGTAAAATGCATGCAGGTCTGCTTGAAAAAGGTGTCCTTCTCCTCACCATTCCCACTGTGACACTCATATCTACTTTCCTGCCCCATATCAGGCAGAGGCCAGATAGACATTGGCTCTAGCACATGCTGCTTTCATAACCTCGCTGCTGGGATGCGTCCTGAAGCAGATTAAGATGGTTAAATCCCGATGCTAATTAAGAGCTGCCAGTCCGTATCTTCCCTTAACACTGCTTTTCCCCTTGAAAAGAAGGATTCAGGACATGGCCATAAAAATGAAACACAGCAGATGGCTATGCTACTCTTGAAATGCTGAAGGTGACATGCAGCTTCTTCTAGCTCTGCTTCCAGGCTGGCTCTTACATTCCTGGCCTCTAAAAATTTAATGGAGACTGGACACATGCATCTTCTCATGTGCCCAAGGAAGATAGGATGCTACCTTCCTCGGGCACAGGGGCAGGGGGTGGGGGGAGAGAAGGGGGAAGTGAAAAAGTAGCAAAGAGAATCCTCCGTCAGTGAAATGAGACTCAAGCCCCTACATTCTGCACTGCAGTTTAATCTCCTTGCATAGGTAGAGGAACTCACTCTAAATAGTACCAAGAGAAAAATAACTGCCTGTTTTTCTTCCATTATGTCCCTTGCATTATGTCCCTTCTGATTTAGCAGGGTGATGATGTTATTTTTAGGCTACTAAACAAGATGTAGCACTTCTCTGTCTCATTCTCTTCCTGTATTGTATCTAAACAATTTTAGAGATGACAGCTACCAACATTCATTAAGTGAAGATTTATTTTGGTAAATTTGTTCCTGCCATGATTATGCTGACAAGCCCTCAAAAGAAAAATCTCTTCTAAAAACTTTGAGTGAGATGCTTTGATTGTACTTTTAGGCAGAGTGAGAGGAATTCTGCTTTGCTGCAGAAATCTTTCATATACTGCAGGCTGTTGCCCTTCTGCTTCCATATGGTCCCAACAATTCTTGCTTTCTTAGCAGAGAAAGTTGGGGCAAAGAAAAATATTGGGCAATGTATTCTCCAGCATGTCCCTGCATTTTCTCTTTTTTTGGCCACAACATTTCTTCTTTGGCAGGAGCAACAAAAATGCTTTTAAAATGGATGAATTACCACAGCACAAGAAATTCAGCTCACAGAAGTTTGCCCATGGATCCTGATGATTTTATAACCATCTGGGTCACTGTAAAAGGTCATACTAGCAAAAAAGCCAAATAAACCCATAGTAGCTCTGGCTTAAAGAGCCCTACCTTTGTCTGGTTACCCACAATAGTGTATAGGATTTACAAGGGCACTAAGTATCTAAACAAAGTACTCCAGGCTCAGTAATATTCAAATAACAGCTGATTTTAATTTTTTCTTTGGCATTTATACACACATCCTATTGCAAGCTTGATTCATTTCTTTTTGCACTGGAAAAAATGTTAAAGCTGGAATGGGAAGTCAAGAATGTGGGAATTCATACATTGCGTGCATATGTGGTTTAGTGGTGTGTGCCATTTGTACACATCACTTACTGGGGAAGTTAAATCACTTTTGGATACAGACTTCAGCAACCATTTCCAAAACTCCGTCAACTTTGAAACTTTGAAGTTGCATTCTCCACAACCTGTTTTTGAAATATTTCTTGCCAGCTCAAAGCAAGCACCATTTTCTGAAGCAGAGATTTTTCTTCTTTTGCTCTGCAGGCTGCAAAGTGATGCTCTCTACTTGCATTTACAGACTGGCTTCCCCAAACTGCACTGACTGTCTTCTTTCTGTTAGGAACACAGCAGCTCTTGTGTACTGAGGGGTTTTGTTGGTTTGTTTTTTAGTGGCTTTTTTTTTTTCCACTTCTCTGACTTCCTTCATCAGTGATGATGAAAATGAATGCAGTGCTCTTCCATGTACAAACAGGACTTCATTCATTTATGCAGTTATTTAGGAAGCCTCACAGTTGTGGACATGTACACAAGGCTCTGATGGTCTCAGTGAACTACTGTTCCTTTGTGGTGGGTGCCTAATGCAATAATGACACAAAATTTACATGATAAAGGAATTGAAGATATCTTTAGCACTGATTTCCAGATGATTGAAGAGCAGGTTTCAATAAAAGAAGTCATGACTCATGCACAGTTTGCAAAATTACCTCCCATCACTTGGAGAAACAGCTTTCTGTTCACTCCTTTCAGGTGGTTTCCTGAGGAAACGAGGGGACAGACTGGGCACTACGGGATCTAGTGGTGTCTTTGCGCTGGGAAGCTGTGTCTCCCCACTGAATCTGCTGTTCCAGATGTGGGTCCACTACAGTTGCCCTGCCCCACTGGTGGTCTCTCGGTCTGCTGGGCTTTGTGGCCCCGTGCCATCTGCACAAACAACCTTCATTCAGCA
>NW_009926703.1:104608-167107 GCF_000696875.1 Nestor notabilis
GGTGAGGCCAGGTAGGCTCCTGGGTTGGCATGAGCTGGGAGAGTACGCAGTGCCTTGGGCATCCTTAGAGCTTGCTGAGCTTGCTGGCCTCCTTAGCACACAAAAACCACTTCTGCAGAGAGGTTGCTTCCACTAGCAGTGAAAGCAGTTAGTGGAGGGATTAATTTAAAAGCATATCTCCTCTCCCTCTGTTGGTGCCGCTCTGGCTGTGTCCAGCCTCCTTTGCCCCATGCCTCCACAGCTCTTGCCAAACATTCAGGCTTTTTAGTGCATTTCCCCTCATTCCCATTACAAAAAAAATCCAGCTGATGCAAAGATTGCCTCTCTAAGGGAACTTGTCTTTGCTCAGCAATCATTGTCACTGTAACCTTCCCAATGGAGTTTAATTATGTGCTTGCGATTAAGCAATTATGCATTATCAGAACAGAGTAAATCAAGCCTTTTATCTCCACTAACAGGATATTTCCTGTGAGTGTTCCTGCCAAAAGAACCTAGGGGAAAGATGGGACAATTTTTGCATGTTATGTAAGCCCATGTTTATTTTGGGAGCTTGCAGCACCATGCATTGGTCGCAGCCACCTCTGCTGCAGCTCTGGTGTGGCAGCCCAACTCCCACCCAGCACAATCAGGGGACCGGACCCACATCTTAGCTGGTGGCTGAGCGGCCATGAACCACAGCTGCTCTTAGGGCATGCTGCTGAGCCCGGCTCAGGAACAGGCAAATCATTTTCAAAGATGCCTTGCACTCACAGATAAAACTCCTCAGGCTCAGTCGGATGGTTGCTGGGCCTGAAGGCTTTTTGTTAGCAGAGAGGGGGATCTCGGGGCTGCTGCAATAGTTTAGCTGTGCAGATAAAAGAGGCCACCCATGCTCTTGCTTGCTCTGCATTCAATTAGGTTGCTCACTGACGGGCTAGCACTGCAGAATGGATTTTCCCACTGATTGATCTCTTAATGTAAATGAGCTCTGGTTTTAAACTCAAACCATACATACTTTTTTTCCCCTTGGAGCTGTTCTTCTCTCGTATTCTGCCCAGAATATACTTTCCCTCTAGCTAGGATCTACAGCACCATTGTAGTTAAGAGCCTGCATTATCATTATTTATATAAACAGCACTGAGATGGCCATTTGCCTCAGAATGCCTGTATTTATTTATTTCTTTTCTCATTTGTTTTCTTACACTGTTCAAGAAGACTGAAAACTTGTCCTGTGCAGCTCTTTGCTCTTGTTCCTCCAGGTTCTTTACACAGGAAAAATGAATACGCAATATGTGAGAATTTTTCCATGTATGTCTGCAAAAGCATGAGTAGCCAATTGTAGTGAAGTTTTGAGTAACCTGAAATTCAGTCACATATTGTAAAGTTCAAGTTTGGATACAATATATGTCTCTGCTTTGGCATATTTCTCTTTGTGATTCACGTGTTCCCTATTGTCTTTTCAGACCTCGATCAGGAACTTTACCTTCCGTACCTGCAGGAATAACTGTGTAGTGTTTATTGACTCGCTTCTTCAAAACCAGAATGTCACCTGAACAGGGTCTTTGGATCTGCAGCAGTAAAAAAGTAATAAATATATAAGCCATTAATGCAGCTGAAAGCTACTGGAAAGTAAGGGTTAGATTCTGTTACACAATTTATTAGCAACAGCTATAAGAAAATTAATCTGCTATAGGAATTTAAGCAGAATAAGCTTTAATGCAATTATGCCTGCCTTCCAAAGCAGACTAGGTCAGTACCTCACAACCCAAAATCTCACCCCAAAGTCTAATTTCTGTGTGTCAGAGAAGCAGAAGCAGGTAGAAAGGTGTTGATTCTGAATAATATTATAGAAGCCTTTTCTTAAAAAGGCAAATGCAAATTTTTAAACTTGCTGTTGCCATAAAATTGAAATTTTCCTTAGCCAAGTATGGTATTTCAGAACACTGCTACTTAACATCTAATCACAGTCAGATAGGAACTTCATAAGAAATACTTATGAAGACAGCAGCTCTTGAGTTTTGAGATTATTTCTATTAAAAGCTACATAATAACTGTCACTTTCAGTTTCTGTGTGAAATCTGGTAAGAAAATCCCTCAGGTATGACAAAATGTAAGTTCTTGCTGTCAAAAAAAAGTCCAGTCACATTTGGGTATAAAGGTTTTACAGCAATCATAGGGATTGTTTAGATTAAAATTATCCTTTGGTGAAGTGAACATCTACTTATGGTACTTAGTATCTTGAGGTTTTTTGCATAACCATGGAAGATGTTTGACAATAGTGAAATAACCCCAGCCAGTGAAAAAGTGGATAGTTTCTGGAATGATGTGGTGTAAATCTGAGGTGTAACAGGCTGAAGTGGGAACTGATCTACAATGTGGTCTGTAGGCTACTGTGGATGCTGGTGGTCACAGGCAGCATCGCCTCTCCTGTTCAAAGCTGACTGCATCTCCCGCAGAGCCTTCCCCATTGCACCTGCAGGTACCAGTAATTCAAGACATGATTTAGGACCTTCTGGGAGTTTTGGGGGCATTTATTTATGACATTGATGTTGTGCCTGAATTGTTTTCTGAAGAACACTAAAAATCAAGGAAAAAAACCCCCAAACCTTCTTTAGGATGATCCTAAAATGTCTTGTGATAGAAATCCTTGAGCTTTGGTTAAAAATATCAGGCTGGCCAGATGGTACTTGCAGAGGCATCTGTGGAGATTTGAGATAGACACATGTCGACCAAAATCAGAAGTGGCACAGAGGAAGATCATCTTCCAGAGAGTTCCTCAGCCCTGTGGGGCAGACGGCTCATGTATGTGCCCATGTAGAAAGCTTGAGAGCTGCCAGTTCCTGTCCAGAACTCTCCCTGACCCTGTGCCCAGTCCTCTCCAAGGAGCTGTGTGAGCTTAATGGAAATAAATCTAGCGTGAAGGGATGGGGAGTACAAGAAAGCAGACAGCTCGGAAAGAGGAAACTTCCCGCTCAACCATCCAGCAGGACAGTCCCTGTGTCAAATATCCTTTTGTCCCAGAGCTCACCTACCCCTCACTAGTGTTGTCCACTCTGAGCCACCTCCTGACAGTGCTTCCCTTCAGTGACCCTTCTTGCTCCCCATGGCTTTTGGGAATTAAGCCCATGGCTCCTCTACAAAAGCTGGACAGGGTCCCAGGACCTCGCAGACATCCGTGCTTCTCCTCAGTGACACCCACAGGGGTGAAAAGTCATAGGAGTTGAAGAGTCAGCATCTGCAGTGCTGAGTTGTTTGATTTCTTTTACAGCAGTGCTCATTCCCATGGCTTCAGTTTGTTCCACAGCCCAAAATAGCTGTAAGGCCACGCTCATTGCGTATGTCGTGAAACGACACCTCATCCTGTCCATACACAGACTGAGATTTTCTGCGGAATGAAGTTGATTGAAAGCATGGCAGCAAGCTGTGCAGGCTGTGTGCAGCAGCCACCAAGGTGAAGTCAGTTTTGTGCTCCAAATGAGGATTTTTACATTATTTTGTCTTAGGTCAAGAAGTGTGTGTGCAGGAGCCCCATGATATTTGGTTTTTTAATCAATAAAGTATGACCAAGAAGTCCTCTGAAAGTCGTCATCTTCTCCTTACAGCAGCTCTTAGCAACCAGTTACTTTTCATTAGTCCAAATTGCAGAGCCTGTTGTCTGTTATCTATTTGATCTTTGGATACGGGTGAAAAATCTGTGCTGTTTACAAACTGCTGGACATGCAGTGTCTCATCTAAACACAGAAACCACAGTACTTTGAGTATCTCAAGGCTCTTCACTTGCCCTTTGGAGGCATTTATTGCATCTTTTAATTTCTCTCTGCTTCCTTCCTCTTACAGTTTGGATTCAACTATTTACTCTAACACAAATATGTAAAGAATTGTAGTTCTCCTGAAGTCTGGTAGCAGCAAAAACAATAAATGAGGGAGAATCTGAAGTGAATGAAAGAACAAAGACTCACTTGTTACAGCAAAGACACAATTACAACTATTTTTTCTGTAGACAGTAATGTTTCACCTTATAAAAATCAACACAGTTGCAAATTTTCTTGGTCCTTTCAAAATAAGAAGAAAATAAAATTATGAACACTTCACTGAATAATAATAATGGAATTAGTTATCAAGAACATATAATTGGAAATTATCAAGAAAACACACTTAGAGGGACAAGAGTTCAAGCAAGCTTCTTGCACGATAAAATGGTAATGTTCTTAATTATAAGCTGCAGTATCAGTAAGTTGTTGACCAGAAATACTAGGAAAATACACTGTGTTTATTATCCACTCTCCCACGACTTATACAGCACATTATCTTCCAGCAACACTTAATGAAGACATCAGATTTCTCAGGATCGATTATATGTATAGTACAAGGATGAGACAACATCCATAAGAAGAGTGGTCAGATGGTCAGATATAGGCCAGAAAGAAATTTGTTTTCCATTTTCTTCCTAGACTTATTGTAACCAAATTCCTGTCTCCTTCGAATCCAGTTTTGTAAAGACTTCAGCAGCACGCCATGTGCTCAGTAGTTCATAGATCATGGGTCTCTGATTTTCCTGATAAAAACATTTTTTTTCTGCTCTCAGAGCACCTTTGGGGGAAGCCACCCACGCTGCCCACCTAGAGCAGAGAGGCAGCAAGTTTCTCATAAGGTTTCTTCACATGCTCCCTGGCTGGAAGTAAATACATCAGAGTGAGACTTCTGTGTTTGAGAATGGATCAATAAAATAATTTTATGCCTTGTAAAGGGATAATGCAACTGCTCCCATCTCAGCAGCAATGTCCTGGTAACTTTAATATTTCATCAGAAAAGTGTACTTGACTTCTAAGGCTGTTGTGAGGTAGGTCCACTTTCATGAGCAATGCTCATTATGGAAATGCTAGCAAAGGCCAAGTCAAAGCTGTATCTCTTCTGTCCTGCAGTGGTAGAGCTGATGCAAGGGGAAGGAAGGCTTGGGATGGCTTTTCCCATCCCCATTTTTGGGGGATGATTGGGGAGTGAAGTGATGGCAAGGGCCAAGGTGCACTTCCCACTGCCTTTTTTTTCCTGTGGCCAGGCCTGTGCTGAGTTTTCAGCCTTTGGGAAGGACCATGCATGAAAATGTGGAGGAGTCAGGGCTTGAGGTCACCGATTAAAAGAAATTTAAAAAGAAAGCAGTGATGTTTTGGCTCAGATACTCTGAATAATTTCATTTAGCTTGAAAAGTTTGAACAAAATATTCTGCTATTCTGGCAGCAGCTATTTTGGCACTTCCAATCCCATTAAGAAGTTTGATAATTTCACTCCTTGTCCAGATGCATGAAAAAAACCAGTCCAGATGTAGTATCAAAACTGTCATATGTAAGATCTGATTTTGACCATCCCTACTATGTACAGCACTTAATGGAAAAAATAAGGTGACATTTCTCTTGCTACCTAAGAGGCTGAAATTTCTTTGCAACAGATTTCTGTAACAATATCCCTGTGTCCAAGTTCTGTACTTTCTGCTTTTTGAGCAGTCCAGAGTTTTCATACATGATCTTTTTCCCATCTTTCCCATGCCAAAAATGCATGCTAGAATCCTCCTCTCTGCATCACACTTCATTTTGCACCTGGGATCATTCTAGCTGGGGTCCTGTTGCCTTTGTACATGGGCAGAGGAATAGCGGGCTCTGCAAAATATAATTGGCACTACATGGTGCTGCCAAATACTTGGCTTTCACTTGTGCAAATTCAGGGCAAAGTCTAATAGCTGGATAGCAATAAGCTGTATTTAAGCCAGTGACCTCTAAGGTGAAAGGCTCTGCAACCCGTTACTAATTTCCTGACTCATCTTGCCCTCTCATCATGCAAAAAATTCCTGCAGCTATGTAACAGCAGCAGAAGCTGCTGGAGTCAAAAGCCCTTAACCAAGTAGTGGAGGAACACAAGAACTGGATCTAATACTGTATTTTTATTCCAGAGTTTGTCTGTCTGGCAAAAGCTCCACAAACATTTGGTTGCTGTGCTGTACCTTGCTTATCCAAACTTCCCACATGCTAGACATATTCTCCTTCTGGTTTGGCTGTGATGGCTTTTATTGAGCCCTCTCTACTGCCTTTGTAGATTGTTACATAGCCAGATATGTGAATCCCTTCACTCTGATCACCAGTGTCACAAAGACTCTCCTGTGGAAAGAATAACGTGGTAGTTAAAAAAATTATAAAGATGCACAACTTCATCACACACTCACAATTTACTGTTGCGGCTGCTGCGGAACTGTGTGGAAAAAACAGTCTGGTGCTCTGGACTTCAGATCTACAACAGTGCACTCAAGACGTCTGAGCTCTTGAGAGCATTTGCTGGTATAGTGAATTAAATTTAGAGCTGTGCAAATCCGGCTTTGGATTTAGATTTGTGAGATTCACCTTTGACCTGGCTTTGAGTGGAGATTTGGATGCCTGTCTTGTGCAAATATGTGGCAGTATGCTTTATGTTCTACCATTCAGTACTGAAAGGGCATAATCTTTACGATGAATACTTTATCTACTAGTCACCAATTTAGGCTAGGGTGTCTACTTATGGCTTTGTCCCCTCTTTTCTATGAGATCAGGCTTTAAGGTATCTGCAATAAGAATAATTTCCATTGAATAGTCTTGACGCAAACAGCAAACTGGGAGAATGCCATCAAACATTGCTATATTGTAGATAAAGATCTGAGTAAGTGGATTAGTGTATAGAGTTCACGTAAGCCATAATCAGCTGTTCAGACAGCAAGACAGACGCAGCTTGTCAGGGAATGTTAGGTTTGTATTGTGATGGTTTTCGGCTTTTCCATTTCCTTCGTGAGGACAGACGGTAAAGCTGAGAGAGGGGTTCTGCATGTCAAGAAAGATGCTGGAAAACACTGTTTCAAAAAAGACCATCCTGGGATGTTTTAACAGTCAAGAACTGAATGCAACCTTGCAACGAGAGATGTCTTCACATGCCAGATGAAACCAGGAGAAACTTCTCTGTGTCCCTTATGCGGCCAGCACCCTCCAATTAGTCCTTCCTCCCCATAATTAGCACCCGGAGATGGGCATCGATGTCAAAAGCTGCATCTCTTTCCTAATCTGGTTTCAAAATACTCTGTCATCTCAGCTGTCCAGACTTCCTGTGATAATGGTTGCCATGACAGGAATTCTCTCATTCTCTCTTTGATCCCTTTTTGGAGACACCCTTCCATCTGCAGCAGTGATTACACTGGTCGCAGCTTAAAAAGCACTGTAAAAAGGGAAATGGAAATAAAAATGGAAAGCTAGCCAAGGTCCTTGCAATATTCAATATAGAGTAACATTATACACAGGCAAAAAATAAATAAAATCAAAGAATATAAACCAGAGTAAAATAAACCAAAGTAAAATAAACAAAACTAAACTAAACTAAACTAAAATAAAATAAAATTAGATAAAATAAAAAAAATCTAATTCTGCCCTTGAAAAAAGCAAGAATGGTAGTAATGTAATCTTTCAGATTGTATCTGCATCACAGATTGTGAGTAATAAATTCATCTTGTTGAATCTAAGAGGAGTGAAGATTACTTAGCAGCCTCTGATCTTAATTTGATAAGAAACCCCTGGGGCAAAACATAAAAAATTTGTCCACTGACTGAAAATTTCTTAGATATAAGAAACTAACAGGCATGTCCTGGAGCAAACAAGAGCCCTTCAGCTGCCAGCACGATACACTCTGCGCCCACCCTGGCTGCCCCACCACCCTCCAGCCACAGACAGGGGTGTCAGCATGGTATCAGCACTCCCTGGGCAGACAGGCGCATCCCTTGCACCACCACTGTGGCCTTTCTTTGGACTCATTTGCCATCAACTCAGTCTGCATCAGGATCCTGACCAGGATCCGGCAGGTTCCATCTGCATGGAGCAAGTACTTGCAGGCCATGAAGGGGACGAATCACTGTCCATGCCTTTGTCAGCTCAAACCCCACAGCCCCTCCTCATATGGTGTTTTCCCTGTTGTTGCTTTTGCCTACACATTGTCACACTATTGTTATGTCGTATTTCCCATATATTGTTACATTAAACACTGTAATTATAGGCTCCAGGTCTGGCTGAAGTTAAACAAAAACCACTGCAGTGATTGCCAGGTTCCCCAGTGGTGCTTTCCCATGCTCTCCCATGCAGAGCACAATCTGAGTATCTTGGAGAAACTCAGCAGGAGAAGGTGGTAATTAAGAACCTGTTGATACAAACACACATTTTGGTAGCTTTCCCACAGTCAGAGAACATTGTGGATTTGCTTTAGATGAAGATCTGGGCCTGGTTCAGCCGGAAAACAAGACAGGAAAAAGGAAAAACAAAAAGACCAGCACATTGAAATTATACCCTTTTCCACCTATGATATGCAAAGGGACAATCCAAGTTTGGGACCAGTTTCTCATCTCTTTCTCCTTTTCCTGAAGCCAATGTGACAGCTTGTACCCCAGCCCCCAACAGGAATGCAGAGCTGGAAAGGATACAGAAAGCATTCTGTGAGCTGGTCCGAATGGAAAATTGGACAAGATGCAAATACCCTCTGTGGTTCCCAGGCATTATACACTTACAGGGGCACAAATACAGCTGTAGGTAGGAAGATAGCTTTTGGCATCCTGAAGGCTGCAGATGTCTGCCTGAGCTTCCTAATTCTACCAAAAGCTCTGCTGCTTTCTAGCCTGCTTCTTCCATGTCTGCTCCCTCCCCTTGGGTTTTTGTTCTGTCCTTGTTCATGTAAATACCCTACCAAGGGAGGAAGAAAGGGCTCACAGAAAGTGGTAACTGCAGATCCTTCCTCTGTGGACTTAGGACTTCCTTTTGTCTCTTTTCGACCAGCTGCATGTTTCCATGAGGGTTTGCATATCCAGGGCTGCCTTTGCTTCCAAGCTAACTGGTATAAAAGAAAGCTCACAAGGAAATCTCCCGATCAGAGCTTCCTGGAAGAGAACTTAAAGCAGAGGGTGATGTAGCACACACAAAAATTGTGGAAATGAATGAAGAATCAAGAATGGGTTTTAGATATCTCGTTCACCAGATAAAATGCCAAAACCAATATGAAATAAAGCAACAACTGTGGAAATGAGAGGAAGCAAAGTACATTTTCTTTTCTTCCTGATAGACTCAGTTTTGGATTCTTCAGTGACAGTCTATTAATTTTCTGTGTGTTTTGGCATAAGAAACCTTATGAACACACAGAGACATATATTCTGCTGAATTTTAAAGCTTAGTTTTAATGTTAAGAAATCAAGGGCTTGCACATCCACAGCTCTTTGTACACACTGTAAAAATATAGATATTTTAAAACACCCTTAAAGCTCAAGCTATTACCATCCCCATCTGGATTCCCCACAGTGAAACAGAAATGCAAGCACTTGTCATCACATATCCATGCTGGTCAAATCATCTTGCCAGAGGGATCTTCTGGGGAGCACTATGGATTCACACAATATGGGGCAGACACAGTGGCTCTGTTGGTTTTGGGACTGTCAGTCAGCCACTCTCTCCCTTTACCAAGGGCCACACATTCTGTTTTCCTGGCATGCTACACCCAAAGCTTAAACAAGCTCCTAGAAAGCTACTTCTTTACTCCCTGAGGTTTGAATCGGGGGCTTGACCCTGCTCAAGCCTGGCTAGTGGCTTCCCCAGAGCTGCTTTGTTTTGGCTCAAGAATCCTACAGGCTCTTGGTCTTTCTGTCTGCCTCCCTCTCTGTATTCATCTCTTGGCTCCCTGAGAGGGTGTAAGTCCTTATGTCCGTGCTCTTTTGTTTCTTCATTTACTCTGCTGATCTGATTTCCCTTTGTTTGCAGAAGCATTTTCTGCTCTCCCTCAAAGCCTGCTGGCTAAGCTGATGCCACCAGCTGTGGAGTTTGGCCACCTCAACCCCTCCATTCCCACGTGGTGCACAAAATCACAGTGCTAGAGCAGGGTGGCAATGGACTGATTGCTGATTGCTGCTGCAAGGTTCCAGGAGCAGTTCTTCCCACACAGCATAGCTCACCATGCCCTAGTTAGCAAGCAGGCTTGTGCAACTGTCCCTCAAGTGCCATGAAAGGCATGCTGTACCTGTGCTTAGCAGAGGAGAAAGCCAGTGTGGCACACAATAGGAGGGTACTGGGAAGCAAGGCAGCCAGAGAAGCCACATAGGACCGTGTGTAGGAAATGAGGACTTGTAGAAGTGGTCAGAGGAAACTTCTGCCTCATCCAGAGAGGTGTCTTTCTCTAGATACTGCATGGGGAAGGTAATGCAACCCATGGTTATGCTGCAGAAACACCTAAAGACCTCACTCAAGTTCAGACTAATCTTTCTCATGGCTCACTATTGATCTGAGGACAGCAATGAATAGGCCTGAAGTCAAACACACCTTTCTCAGACCTGCCTTTGTTTGCTGTTTTCTTGGTATCTGACATCTCTTCCTGGGCTACACTTAGACATGTTTGTAAAGGCTGATTGCTTTAAGGTCCTGTCATCAGGCCTTGATATGGAATAAGGTTGTCTCTTAAGCTCACAGAGCAACCTGGGGGGGATCTTTTGTGTGCGGGGGCCACTGCAAAAGAAGAGGCAGAGATCAGAGCTTCCTTGGGAAAACAAAGGTTCCCAGTATATTCTTCATGTTTTGAAAGAAATCAACATATTCCAAACCACAAAAAAAACCCCAAAAAGTTAAATTCACAAGAATGAGCAGAACTGGAAGCCTCATAGTTTTTTCCACATCTATACCCTAATATATGTTAGGTATTATATATGTTCAACACCCTAAAGCAAAAGCAGGTGCCTTCTTATTCACCAGTAGCTAGCTGCAAGGCACTCGTTGTCTCTCTGGCAGAACAGGATGGGATGCCACTGTGGGCAGAGGTGGGCACCTCCAGGAAGAGTTTATCTCCCTCTGAGGCAGGCAGGAGAGACTTCATGTCTGCCTTTTCGCGGGCTGAGTCCCATGCCCCATAGCCTATCACAGAGGGCTTTTAGAGGGAGGCGCGGCCTCCATGTGCCATTACTGCAGGCGGTTTGCACGGAAGTCAGCTTTTGTCAGCTTTTGCTTCAGCAAGCAAAGGCAGGAAAACAACTGTCAAAGTAGAAATACAGTCAAGAGTAAATACAGTTTGGGCAGTGCTGCATTTACCTATTTTTCATAAATGTGGAGCAAGTGAGTTTACTGTTTGCTTTATCACTAAAAACACTGTGTTCAAAAAGTTGTTTCCAACCTCCTAAGTCTCATAAAAATACTTGTTTCATGCCAATTTTCTGGTCTTTCTTTAACCTGCTTTCTATGGAAACATTTTACAGCTGTAATCGGATGTCCTATTGCCTATTTCCCTATGAAATATGAAATCTCACATACAAACCCACCCTAATAGGAGATGGATTGTAGTGTGTGCTTTCTTACTAGAAAGCCAATCTTTGAAGATGTAGTCATGACTTCCTGCTACTGCAAAATGTGTCTCCGGCTCTGCCAGTTAGCAAGTCTGCCAGTTCAACCCATGAAGCTGAGGGTGCTTCAGGAACCGTCAGGACTGTTCAATAAACTGTGCTGATCTTTTCATCTTCTTGATTTCCTGAGTCATTCCAGCTCTGGACCTCAGCTGCCATATGGAATCCTGCTTTGTAATACTATCTGAAACACACTTTCAGCTCATAAATGTGTTTGTGTTTAGAACTACAAAGGACACTTCCTGGCTGTTCAGTAGAGGGTTGTTTTTTTTTTTTTTAAATATATATATTTATGAAATAAAATGTCAAGCTACTTGGCATGATATTGTATTCATACCAACTTGATTCTCATGTGATTTCCTATGAATAATAATGAAAGTGCTGCTTTAAATAAAATACGGTTCCTGATCCTGTTAGAAATTGCTTTTAATCTCTTTTTTTCTATATAGTACTTTGCTGAATAAATTTTCCTGTTACTTTTAAGAGAAAATTAAAAATCTTTAAAATGTGTGCTACTGCATCACACTGTGAGTTAGAAAAAAGTATCTGGCAAGTAATGTGTCTCTTTCTTAACATCATTTTTGTACAAGTTTTTTGGGTTTTTTTATTCTTAGACTCCACCTTTTTTTGCATCTTCCAGCAGCACTGAAATGCTGTTTTTCATTAGTCAACTATAGCTGGTTGCGTATTGGTGCCTTCAGAGTGGGGCCGGAGACCACATGTGCAGTGCTTGCACATCTCTGTGACTTTGTAGCTTGAACTTCAGTGAAAATGTGAAAATTGCACATATATAAGGTTGACTTGCATTATTTCTTTTTCAAAAACATACCAGGACTTTCTATGCTTCAGCTCTGAAAGTGTCAACTTATTTTCTCTATTCCACTGTATACGTCAGAGGTCATGAAAATGAAGAAAGGAAAACTCAGTGCAGGCTGAGCTGGCCATACTGTACACAGGACAAAGCAAACTCTTAAAATCTCAACTTGTAATAGTGCAAGGAGGCTGAAGAGGGTGTTTCTGTTGTCTTCCCAGTCCAGCTTCTGCTGATCTTGCTGGGACTGAGGCAATCCTGCAGCACAACACAGGACTGGGTGCTGGTGTCGCCTGTCGGGAGCATCCAGCCAGCCATGGAACCTGCCTGTATGGTGGCAGTGTCATGTACCAAGGTCTTTTGGCCCTTGTCTGCTGTGAAAATAGACCCAAAACAGAAAATAACCTACCCTACAGTCAGGCAGCAGGGAGAACTGTGAGACTGGGAAGCCACACAGGGAAACCCCTGAGCACCTCTAGCTCT
The DNA here is from genome assembly GCF_000696875.1 of Nestor notabilis. Taxonomy (NCBI): domain Eukaryota; kingdom Metazoa; phylum Chordata; class Aves; order Psittaciformes; family Psittacidae; genus Nestor; species Nestor notabilis. The sequence goes on from NW_009926703.1 coordinate 117,298, forward strand.
GGCTGGAGCCAAGGAGGCAGAGATGTGCCCAGCAACAATATCCCCAGCTTTCAAGGAGCACCCATTTCTTTCTTACCTATGTGGCTGCATCACGTAGTTCAGTTCAGACACTTGCTTTTCCTGCTGTGAGATCACGTCAGCACGTTGCCGCTGTCTGTTACCTGTGGGGAGCAAACAGGACTCCTGCTGCTGTCTGCCAATCTGGCAGCTTTCCAGAGAATCAGAGGGGCTGTGCTGTGGACAGGGAGTGCATGCAAGGACCCAGGGTCTCCCACCACCAGGGACCAACCGGGACCAGGCACCTCGGTGGGACTGAAACAGGTGCTGCCCCAGAGGGGTCCTTCTGACCCCATCCTGCCCCAAGACTATGGGTCCCCAAGGCTGCAGTGCCACAGCACATCACGGAGGTACTGGGCTTCTGCAGCACAGATGTGGTGCCTCACTGCCTTGGACCCACAAAGCATGGAAGGACATCAAAAGAGCATATGCCTCAGCAACGGCACTTTCCAGCAGCCAGCTGTCCTGCCTGCTCAGAGCCATATGCGCACCCAGCCCCCCTGGACCCTTCTGGAAAGGCATTGTATTTGAACTGGAGCGGGCTGGGCACAAAGGTACAGCCTGCTCTCCTGCACACCACTTAGCTCGACCTCACTGCCAGCCTCTCTGCACCCAGTGAAGTATTAGAGCAGCAGCGGGAGGTGCAGCAGTACACATGGGGGGAGTGGGAGTTCATGTGCACCTCGAGTCAGCACAGAGGATGGAAGCTGACATGGTCAAAGGTGAGGAGTGTTTTTCATGTAAAGCGAGGTCAAATGAAGGGCATTTCAGCCTGGAAAAGGAGCAGCACAGACGCATCCGAAATCGTAGAAGAGAACAGGGATCACTTAATTTGTTGTGGCTCATAGCACAAGTACTAAGTGGCACAAAGAAAGAACACAAACCCCGGAGCAAATCCCCTTTCAGCAACACAAAGTCAAACCCTGAAACTCATTGTCAGAGGATAATCTGCCAAAAAGTATAAACAGAGTGAAAAAGTGTAAAACAAAGGAGACATGAGCAGAGACCAGGTTTTGCCAATCTTTATCTCTGGAGTTCTTCAAGCTTTCAGATATGGGCAACAGGTACTCCATTGTTTATACTTTTATAAGCATTCAGTTCTGTTAGAAACAGAGCAGTGGACTAAACAGATCTGTGGACTTACTCAGTACAGCTGTTTTGCTGGCATGCTCACAGAACAGTTGCGAGATTTTCATGTTTGTTATGCATTATTTTATATTTCCAAAGAATGGTTTTGCAAATGTATATAAAGGAACTAATTAAAAAATCAGCCATGATCATGTGTTTGAAATCATTGTGAAGTCAATGAGGAAGAAGTAGATTCCTCATTGTAAGTACATCAGGATGAGGAGTCAAGAAAACAAACAAATGCAAAAGAATCTAATTCCCAAGGAGGCAACAAATCAGTGCCTTTTTTGTTCCTGATGAACAAGTAATGCTATTTAAATGCAATTAGGATGACAATCCCCAAAATATCACGGAATAGGAAATGATCAGTTTTATTCCAGATTATTTCTCGTTACTAAACTGTAGCTTTAAAGCTCCAAAACCCAGGAAGACAGGAAGAAGGTATGAGGATGAACTGGTCAGTTGGTGACAAGTGATGCAGTTTACAAGGGTTTATCACACTGAAGAATGGGAAACCATCCTGGAGAGTTTTGTGCAGCACAGAATTTTGAACAGAGTGAGAATTCTGCAATCATGTTAAACTGAGTGATGAAAGCTCCTCACACTCAGAGACGACTTTAATTCATCCCTGTGAGATGAAGCTGAAACAGTTACAGGCTTACTCTATAGATAGCATTAGGCTTAAGTTTCTGCTTTCATTAGTTTTATTCTTTTATGCTTTTTAATAATGTGATGCACAACTGTGGATTATTCACTAGTGACAAAGGAATCTGAAGCCACACAGGAAGTGGACACCAGTAGTCAACTGGATAGTGCATTTGATAGCTCCAACTGCTAGGTAATGGTCATGTTAGGTAAAGGCACTGAATAAATTTACCCAGCATGTAACATCCCTCATCTTTATAGCAGGGCTAGCATCACAAATTCTGTGCTTACACACCTCTAATCAGTCAGGACTTGTCAGAAAATTGTTTCTTTGAACTATGCACTCCACTCACATGGCGCTGTATGAAACCTTTCGCTTCTAAGAAAATATGGCTGCTCTGAGATGGTATAAGCGTGGCCACTTGTGAGATGATGATCTGAGGTCCACTATCTCGGTATTTCTCCTCTGTGCTCCTAGTCATAGCATCCTGGCTGGACTGCCTGCTGAGGACGTGGCTGTGGCCTCTTCAGCCCGGCCCTGGACAAACCCCACCTGACCAAACGCTGGATTTGGGAAAATTCAACACTGGCTTCAACTTTTGCCCCAGTTTTCCTAAGCAGTCTCAGGACAGTTCTTGGTGCAGCTGCTGGGGCAACATCCCCTGAAGAGCTGCAGGGGACGATTCTGAAGAAAGGAGATGGGCATGGTGCCCCACAGTGCTGCTAGCACCAGGTCCTCTCCTGCCACACTACTCAGCCTGTGAGGGCTAATTGCTGTCAGAAGCACTTTTTGAACTAGACCTGTAGTGGTAGCCTCCCCGAACAGATGTGGTACATTAGAAGACAGGCCCCTTGTGTCCTGAAGCAGCCACAGAACAGTTTCTGAGGGAGGGGCAGGGCAGCTTCTCCAAAACTCATTCCCCCTCAGTGCACAACATTAAAGCAACTGCATGGAAAATGCTGCAAATGTAACTGCCCGTTTCCTTGCCACCACTGAAGAGCTCCCATTAATCCACATTTTAAGGAGCAAAACATGTTTTAGTGACTTGTGCCTGAGCTTGACCTTGCTTTGAAGCATTTTCATACGTCACCCATATTGACAATATCTGTTTCTCAATTGTAAATCATTCCTTACAAAAGCAAAGGGGGCCCCTTTTTTTGTGTAAGAAGTGGTAAATCCCTAACTCATGTAGTTCATTAATTAAGGGAAAGTCAGTACTTCAGGACAGCGGAAACTATCTGCAAGCACCATGACCTCTTTGTCTATGACAAATAAAGTGACCTCTTTGGCTGTAATAATACTCCCTGTAATTCACCACTCTGACATACCACATTTGCAAAGGAAGTTGGAGGGAGGAATAGAAGGAGCACTCTTCTGTGTGTTACTCACAAAATAAATCCATCTGTACAGACATCTCTCCAAAATAGTTTTTTTAGACTTGCAAAGTATCACAGTTTGAGCACATTCTTTTATCTCCATAGAGATCTTTGAGTTTGGCTTTCTGAGAGTGGGAAAATGTTAGGCCTTTTGAGTTCAGCTCCCCACTTTCCCTTCCCCAGTGGGGCTTAGATGCCCTACTGAGTACTTTTAAGCTCCTTTTGCTCCCACAGAAACATATAATATCACGAGTTAGAAGGGACCCATAAGGATCATTGAATCCAACTCTAGTCTCCTGTCAGGACTATCTAAAATTAAACCATATGGTTAAGACCATCATCCAGATGCTCCCTGTGCTTTGACAGGCTTGGTGCCATCAGAGCTTCCTGGGGGAGCCTGTTCCAGTGACTGACCACCCCCTCAGCGAAGAACCTTTTCCTAATGCTCAAACTAAACTTCTGGTGGTGCAGCTTCATTCCATCTCCTTGTGCCCTGGTCACCAGAGAGAGGACCAGCACCTCCCCCTCTGCTGCCCTCCTTGAGGCAGTTGTAGGCTGTGACAAGGGCTCCCCTCAGCCTTGTCTTCTCCAAGCAGAACAAACCAAGTGACCTCAGTTTCTCATCCTGAATCTGGCCCTCAAAGCCTTTCACAATATTGGTTGTCCTCCTTTGGACACAGTTTGATATCCTTCTGATACCAAGACACCGAGAACCACACACAGTACTCAATGTGGGGCCACACCACTGCAGTGTAAAGTGGGACAGTCACCACCCTTGACCTGCTCGCCATGCTGTGCTTGATGCACCCCAGGGCATGGTGCGCCCTTTTTGCTGCCAGGGCACACTGTTGACTCACATTCAACTTGCCATCAGCCCAGACCTCCAGATCTCTTTCTGCGGGACTGGTCTCCAGCCTCTCACACTTTCCAGCCAGTGTGTATGAATGACCAGGATTACCCCATCCCAGCCGGAGAACCTGGCACTTGCTCTTGCTGGATTTCCTATGGTTGGTGGTTGGCCATCTCTCTAGTCTATCCACATCTCTCTGTAAGGCCTCCCTAACCTCAAGGGTGTCCACACCTCCTCCTAATTTAGGATCATTGGCTAACTTAGTGTACATTTAACTTCTGTTTCCAGATAATTTATAAAATCATTAAAAAGCACTGGCCCTAAAATGGAGGCCTGGAGAACCTCACTGGTGACTGGCCATCAGCCTGGTGTAACCCCATTCCCTAAAACACTTTGAGCTCAACCCGTCAGCCCATTGCTCCCCCAACATGGTTATTATGGACCTGTCTAGCTGTGTTGGACATTCTGTCCAGAAAGATGCTGTGAGAGACAGTATCCAAAGCTTTTCTAAAATCCAAAACACTACATCTGTGCCTTCCCTTGGCCAACTAGAGTGGTGACCTTGTCATAAAATGAAATTAAGGTTAATCATGACTTTCCCTTTGCAAACCCGTGATGGCTGTGACCAGTGACTGCATTGTCTCTCAAGTGTTTTTCAGTAACTCCCAGCATAACATTCTCCATCATTTTATTAGGCACTGAAGTGAGGCTGACAGGCCTGTATTTACCAGGGTCTTCCTTCTTACCCTGCCTGAATATTCAGGCAACATTTGCCAGCTTCCAGTTGACAGACCTCTCCAGAGTCCCAAGACCATTTAAAAATAATGGAGAGAGGTCCCAAGATAATATAACTCATCTTTTTCTGTACTCTGGGGTGAATCCCACAAGTGCCCTTAGATTCATACCCGTTCAGCTGCAGCAGCAAGTCTTCAACAACTTCAGAGTCATCTGGGAGTTGGTTTGTCAATCTCACACTTATGGTCTTCCAACACAAGGCTCTGGGTGTCACAGGGCCCACCATCGGTGTTGAAGACAGAGGCAAAGAAGGCATTAAACATTTCCTTTTTCTCTACATCATTATTTGTGAGGTGACTGACCTCATCAAGCAATGGACCAGTTTTGTCTTCAATTCTCCTTTTGCTATTAACATATTGAAAAAAGCCCTTTTGGTTGTCCTTCACATGCTGGCCAGATTGAACTCTAAGCAAGCTTTGGCTGAACAAATTTTATCCCTACAGGAGTGAAGAGCATCTCTGTAGTCCTCCTGTGTTGCCCGTCTTTTATTCCAATATCCATACACTTTCCTTTTCTGCTTAAGTTCTAGAAGATCCCTGCTCAGCCAAACCAGCCTTCCACCCTGCTTGCTTGACACTTTGGAATTGCCTGCTCCTGTGCACTGGCTCTTAAACAGCAACCAGAATTCACACACCCCAGTAAAAATCAGATTCCTTGTGGTTCTGCCTAACAAGCTCCTTCAGCAGCCCAAAGTCTGCTTTCACTTATCCGGGGCCAATTTTGATAACAGTTTTTCTCCTATCTCTTCATGCTGCATGCATTAGTACAAAGACATTTCAAATGTGCTCCACTGTACTCAGGACATCATGGAGCAGATTGAATGACTTTGCCAGCACACCATACCTCCTCCAGGCCTGCCTCCTCCAGGCTTATCCCTAATAAGCTTTGTTTTATGCCTTCCCCCTCCAAGCTAGTTTAAAGCTCTTTCAATGAGCCCTCCTAACTGTTGTGTAAAGACCCTTTCGCCCACCTGCTGCTGGCTGGCCTGGTGCTGTGTAGACCAACTCATGGTCAAAACCCCCAAACTTCTGCCAGTGACACCAATCTTGGAGCCAGGTATTGATCTGCTGGGTCTTCCTGTTTCTTCCCTCATCATTCCCTGGAACTGAAAGAGTAGAGGAGAACACTACTTGTGCTCCTGATCTGTTCATGCAAGGCCCTGAAGTCTCTCTTGGTTGCCCTCAGACTTCTTACTGCAATTTCATTGCTGACTCCATGAAAAAACAATAACGGGTAATAATCAGAATGCCATACCAGGATAGGAAGCATTCTTTTCACATCTTTAACCTGGGCCCTTGAGAGGCAGCAGACTTCCCTAAAAAGTGGGTCCACTTGCATGTTGGACTTTCTGTTCCCTCAGAAAAGAGTCTCCTATAGCAATGGTCCATCTTTTTTAATTTATGGAAGTGGATTTGAGGCAGGGCATAGGCTGACTGAAGCTTTGTAACCCCTCGAACCTAGATGAACCATTGTCCTCATCACTGTTCAGTTCCACCTGCAGAGCTGTGGACTACTATGCAAGGGCACCTGGAAAGGTGGTGTTGCCGTGGTGGAGATGTGCCTGCTGCCCTGGGCAGGAACTTGTACATTCCATACAGAGAACTATTTCCCTGTATCCCTTAAGTTACCACTTTGTGCTATGTGGAGAAAAGATAGGGAATCTTCTGCACCAATCAAACTACCAGACATCTCCAACAGCACACCCACCCATTGTGCCCAAATGATCACTTGTTTTTAAAGCTCTTTGATTCCCTGTGTCAATCTATTTAGCCTTAACCAAGGAAACAATTTTAAGTTTTTACATGCTTTTTTTTTTTTTTTTTTTTAATAAATTGCTGCTGTGCTAAGATGTAAAAAAACATTTTCAGCTAAAGTTTACAAAATGCTCTTGAGATAATATATCATCTGGGAAAATAGCATATCCATTTTTTAAAAGCTGTATTTAGATGCTGCAGGGCCGAAGGAAAGACTCAAGTGTTCTTCAAATGGGAAGATAAACTCAGAAATTTTGAGGGCTGTTGCAGCTCCTCCTCCCTTGACAGCTGAGCAACATGAAGAAACCTCTCTTCTCTGCAGATATGAGACTAATTAATTTGAAATAAGCTAATGAATAAAAAAATGTGAACTTCACAAGATGCTGTTAAAGACATATAGACTTTGCCATGGGGATTTCAAGAGAATATTGCTTTGCTTAGCCTCTCTTCCACAGGCCTGGGTTTTTTCAGCCATTATTGTGAGCATTCTTACCGACAGAAAAATCCAAGTCAATCCAGAGACATAAGAAGCTTTGCTTTTTATTTCCAACCTCAGTATTGACTGCAGCAAAGGACGAGAGAGACAGAAAACTGCAGCAACTGTAACTGAATTAGGACTGGCAAAAAAGCACTGTTGTGGATACATCTGTGCTTGCCCCGGCATGCAGATACAGATTCATGTCATTGAACAGCACCTGACCAGATGCTCTAGTTCAGCCAGGAGAAACCCATTAGTTAATCAATTGGGGTTTTTCAATTTTCATCAGAAATCTGTGCTCCCTTACACCATGCTCACAATTGGAAGCCACTAATAAAAGGCCACTTGTCATTTGCTCTGTAGTATTTGTCTGTGGTTAAAACAGGCATGGTTGCCACAGAAGCAAAATTAGATATTTTCACTTTCAAAATGTATTAAATGTTCATTTTCTGTGTGCTTTTTTCCACCACCAATGTTGCTTATTTAAAGGTCCCACATCTCCCATTGCTTTCTTTTTACGGTTTCCCTTGCCCTTGTGGGATGGGATTTTGGCTCTTTCTCCCACTGTTCCCTGCACTGGTCATCTCCTTTCCTATATAAAAATGGCAGAAGTATATAGCGATAATTATGTTGTTATTACCAGACAGAAATGTTGATAAGGCACACTTGTACCAAATTCTGTGATCTTCATACAAACTTAAGAGCCTTGTTCTTCTCAGAAACTTCATAGTCAGTGGTTATTTGGGGAGTCAATAAAGAAATAAGTTTCTTAATCTTTCTCCAAACACAGGGTCTGAGCAGTCTTGACAAGTCCCACAACATCTACAAAGTACCACCGTAGCCAAAAGGATAACTGCGTAGCAGCTGAGATCAATAGAAGGCCTGGGGCTGAGTAGCTAGATTTTCAGGTCTTCCTCTACTGTTTTAGTTAAGCTTTATGAAGCCCAGATCAAAATCATGGATTACAAACAGTCTGGATAGCCCAAACTCCAGACCACTAAAAATCCCAGACTTTCAAGGACACCAGAGAAGTAAGAATTGAGATTGGTGTGCAAGAATGGGGAAAGTGACTCAAGTGTTGAGACTGGGTTTTTGGTGGGTGAACAGGTCTGCTGCATTTTAGCTCTGATGTGGGCATTGCTGTCAGCATTTTATTTCCTTAAACCCAGAAGAAATGAAAGAAACACCAGCAGAATATATTTTTTTTTCCTGCGCTCTGTGCCTTCCTCATACATGCTGAACTACTTTTTTTCTGTTATGCTAAATGGAAAGATTCAAATAACTGAGTCTTGGGGCCAGTCTCCCAGCAAGGCACCGAAACAAGTTGATGAGCTTCTGTGGACTATCCCCAAGCCGACCACACACTGGCTTTGGCTCTCTGGAGCCTGAAGCCATAAACAAAATCTTGCGGAGAACCTTTGTTACATTGCATTTGATTTATGTTTCCAGTTAGAGTAGATTTTTTTTAGCTAATTTCCCATCTCTGCTTTATTACTGTTCACATGCCATCTTTATTTCCCAGTTGCATTTAATAAGCAGGTTACTTTTTAAGGGTGTCTTTTTCAATTGTGGAGTCTGGCTCAGATTCCAAAATGAAGGATAAAATGGATACTTATAGGGCTCCTCAACCCTTTACTTTTAGGGTGTAAGGAGAGCTTGGCCCCACTCATCTTGCTGCACTTAAGGAACAGACTTCTCTATTAACAACTCCAAAGAAATCTCTTTGTGCAGCACATTTCTATTGTCTCTTCAAAAGATCTTAAGCACCCCATTCATCCAGGAGTTCCCATAAAACGCCTTATGGTATATTGCACAATAACCAAGTAATAATCAGTATCATGATTGTGTCTTTTGATAATGAACAGAATTCTTCACATACACACACACTATTAGCCTTAGCAGCAATATAATTACCGTCTGATTTGTTGAGTCAAAGAACTGGTCTTTCAGGAATCCTCTACTGCTAAAGCAGCAGCCAAGCCTCACCCTTCTGAAGGCCAAATGTTTCTTAAGGAATTTTCCAGGCCAACTGCTGCATGGATAGGTAACAGGAGACAGACCTATGTCAAGGGCATTTGGTGTAGGAGCTTCGTAAATTTCCCACTCCATATTTTCCATAGTCTTCATGAGTACCATTCTGTAAATTATCTGTGAAGTTATATATGAAAATAAGAAAGGAGGTCATCACTAGGTAGAAATATACTGTTAAATATTCACATGGAGGTGCTTTGGGCTCATATAATACAAGATCACTGTCTCCAACTACTCGATAAAAGATTATTGCACTGGTTTGGTTGGAAGCTGCAATGGTTAGCAGTTACTGATAAACGGTTCTCTAGATCCATTGGAAAGAGCACAGCAATTAAGAGGCTTAAACTGCAGCAAAGGAGGTTTAGGTTAAGCATGATACCTTCTTTTCTTTAACTGTAAGTAGGGGGAAGCAAGGCACTCCATTGCCTAGGAAGGTCATTAAGTCCCATCTGCAAGGAACTTCCAGCAACAGGTTAAAGAAGCATCTGTCAGAAATGATGCAAGTATAATTGCTTCTTCCTGCTGGGCTACAGAGAAGGACTAAGTGACCTCTTGGGAGCCATTCCAGTCCCTCTGTGCATGAAATTCTGCCGCTGAAAAAACTGCTTCACCCCAAAGTGAAATGGGATTCACTTATTAGAAGTGAATGTGTGAAAAAAACTGTACCAGTTTGGGCACAGAAATCAGTGCTGATCTTACTAGATTATTTCAAGCAGAGGAAATTTGACTTGCAGTTATATGCAGAAACACAAAACTGTAATACTAATACTGACATGGTGTTCAGTCAGCTTGTATGTTTGCTTATCTTTATGTTCTCCTCAAAGCCTCTTTAAGGAGAAGAAGGGCCATTGGCAATGTGCAACAATCCCCCATTAGCCAGTATGCTCAGTACTTCCATGGAGCCATGTCACTTCATCAGCTGTCCTGACACACTCACTTCCTGGTCTCTCTGCCAGTTTGTGCTGCTCTGTAGTTTTCCTGGGAGAGAAGCCCACCCTGGGAAGGCCTTTCTTGCTCTCATCAAGCTCTGTCTGGCTACCCTGCTTTAAACCTTTTGCTTAGGTTGGTAAGATGGAAGCTGGTGTCTATGTAAGGGGATAGATTAGTTTAAGGAGGGATGAAGATTCAGTACATTTGTTATAATTAAATCTGCATCTTAACTTCTGTTAAGTATAGTGTACTGGTTGGCATGGTAACAGCTAACGACATTTAGACAATATATATTCTTGTTATTCTCAGTTACAATGTCTGAGATTTTCAAAGGAGATCATGGAGAAGGAGTAGTGGGTGAAGATGGAGAAGGAAAGTCAGAAGTGAGACACTGGTGTACATCAGTTTCTTTCCAGATCACAGCTGTAGTTTGTCTATTTATCTGCAGTTTATCAGACTGTAGAAGTTCACTGCTACTTGTTTCATGACCTGCATTGCAGGGAAACTCCACCTACTCCTTGGTCTGAGCCCAAATCCTCTCCTGGACCACTCACTGGTGAAAAGAAGCCTCCATTTGTTCCTGTGAAGCCTCCATAGCTGGAAATCTCATAGACTTGCTTTTCTTGCTCTGGCTATTTATTAGCAGCTGCAGGCTACAGCTCACTTTACCTTTCAGGTTTGATCATGGTTCACCAAGGTGTAGAATAAGAGACAAGATACATAATGACACACACATATAATGTGGCACTTCTCTATGATATGGATTGGCTAATCATACTTCAGCTGTGAGCAGGATCAGTTCACCTCAATTCATTAGAAACTAGTTCGTCTGAGAATGAAGCTGTAAGTGAAATAACCTGATCCATCTGGAAAGTCTTGAGTTCAAAAAAACAAGAAAGAAAACAATGTTGTCCTTTTTTGAGTCATCGTCTTTCTAACACAGACATTGTTCTGAAACGTACAGTGCCTGCTGTAATTCTTGTAATGCCTCCAGGTGCTACACGAGGAAATGAACTTATTTCCTGATAACTAAATCCTCTTATGCCTTCAGACAGGCCTAAGTTATGTTTGGGCAGGGGTATATACATAATAGACACTTTTTCAGAAATACCCACTGGCATGAAGTTGCATAATATTATCATTTGCCTGTTGCACTCTTTTCCGATTCATAAGGACAAATCTGTGATTTTAATGGAATCCTAATACCTTCCCAATAAATAGCATCATAGTCCTGAGCAATGACTACACTATAGTTCAACTGGTCTCTTATTTAGCCATTTCACATTTGAAACTCAACATTTTACATAGAGATTATTTGAAGTGTTTGAATATGACTTTTCTCTTAGTTGGAGCTCATTGATTCATCTTGGAACCAGAAGTTGTATTTTGAGATCTGTGTTTAATGACTATTCAGCAAACAAAAACTGGGGGTGCAGACCAGTAACACTCTAAAAAAAGATAAACATGAAGTCTAGCGTGAGCCGCACATACCAAGAAGGCACATGGCTTCACCTTTGCCACTTTCATTGTTCTCCTTCCTGTTGCTGTATGGAATCTGGGCTACTCTTTGCCTGGATCCTGGTTTTGGGTAAGGGGTACGATCCTCTCCCCCTTCTCTGGAAAACCACATGCCAGTTCTGTCTGCCAAGCCACAGGATCTAAGCTACAACTGTGGCATGAATACAGGGCAGCTTTAAGCAAAGTGTGCTCATATGTCAACTCTACAGGCTTGCAATGAAATGCCAGAAACCTGCAATCAAGCAAATAGAAACCTTCTCCATTGCAGACTCTGAAGACAACGGTCATCTTTGCAACATGGCAGTGTTCATCTTTGACCTGAAGATTTTGCTTAAAACACTGAGTATCTAGATCACTTGGTGGCTTGAAATGTTTTTTTTTTTTTTTTTAAATAAATTGTTCTTTCAAGCTCCAGCTGGCACTGATATGCCAAAAGCATGAGTATAACACGTGTTGGGAGCATATAAAATCACTGTAGCAGAAAATCAAACGTGTAAGCAATCGTGGCACTGAGAAGCATCATGTGTCAGCCCTGGCATCAGGAAGATTGAAGCATCAATGAGAAAGGAGTACCAGTGGGGTAAGAGAAGAAGGCAAAATTAAAAAATGAGTAACATAGGAAAGAGGATGCGAAAAGGTGAACTATATTGACATCGTTTGTCAGATACAGTAACAATTATTCTGGCAGACCTTTTCTGTATAAACACATACTATAGATTTATGATTAAATCACATCCAGGAGTGACAAGTTTGTAGGTTATTTCAAAGCCCTTACAGCACAGCCATACATACATTATATGGAAGTATATATAAACTGTTTCCATCATTCTCTTGCAAAAGGCAACTTCATACAGGACCAGTCCTGAAATAAATGGTATTTCTTTCTCTTCCTGCAAAGTCTAGTAAAAATTAGCACTCTGAATGCAAACTCAGCTTCTAAAGCAGTATCAGTATTCATGGTTGGGAATGGAAAAGTGAATTACAGCTGAGTACATTCAGTATGCCAGCTGGTGAATAAAGAAAAACAGCTGCTGGTGGCAGCCAACTGTGAAGCTCATGTGGACAATGTTGTGTTCAGAACATAAAATGAACAAGTTGCATGCTGGCATGGAGTCTGTTGCAACAAAAGTGCCCAATGCCTTGTAAAACTTTACAAATGGAGTCCAACTGTACAGATTCACTGTCTTTTAGAAGCAATGCAGACAGACATATCGTAGCTGTTGCTATACAGCTGCTGTACCTAACATGGGCCTTGTCTTGAACCATGCACTGGAAACAGAAGTGAAATAAGCACTTCCACTGTACCATTTAAATCTGATTCCTGCTAACCTGGCAAAAAGGATGCACAGAACTGGTAATCCATTAAAACACCCTTCAATATCCATGTCTTAGCCTGAGCAAGAGAAGCACTAGTTCTTGTTGACGCTTCTATAGATCTTTCTAATTTCAGAATGCTTTACAACAGAACTGGGATCCACAGTGTGGAATGAAACATGAGTTTGCATTAAGGAGAGGCAGTATTCTGTTCTCCAGTATTAATATATGGACTCAGAATCAAAAGACTTGGAAACTTCCTTCAAATTACTCCCTGGCCAGCTCTGCCACCTGAGTAATTTCCATCTCCCAGTTACAAGAAAGAAGGGTTGGCTTCTACCACACTTTTGTTGTGCTGATTTCAAGGGAGCCCAAGGTCCACAGCAGTACCAGAAATGTCCTGCAAGTTCAGATCTTCTATGATATGCATGAGAAGTGTGAAAGCCCATGTGATCACATCTCCAAAACACTGTGCAGCTGGACGGGGTCACTTGACAAGGTCACGGGTGATTGCGATAGAAGCATCCCTTGTGGCACAGGCCCTTTTAACCCAGAGATATGTGAATGCAGTCTTCAAAGTATGTAAGCCCTGAGAACTCTTGTAGGAGTGGGAGGATGAAAGTCTGGCAGGCTGTGCAGAAGGCTCAATGGTTCTTAAAGGACAGCAAGTTGTCGCGATGCTAAATCACTTGCATAGAGCAGCACCTCATTTCCTCCTTATTTACTAATGATGGGCATTTGTCCCTGGCATTTCTTTTGCCTCTCTTCCTGGTTGTGGGATCCCTTTTTATAATTTTCCCTGCAGGCCACTACAGGCTGAATGGTTTTGAGCAGTTAGTAGTTTCTTGTCTCCCATTTCCAGAATATGGTCTCTTCTCCTCAGAAGGCCATTTGTTAAGCTAATTCAGATGTTTTCCATTTCTAATGCAGCCCTTGCCTGCCAGACAGAAATATGGATCCTGTGTGCAAAACATGGGACTATTCTCTCCCTGTGTGAGAAATGCACTTCCAACAGACATCTCCTCCAGAGGCAGCTGTTACACTTTGAAAGTTCCTCCCACCTGGGATGTTTTTGCTCTTTAGAAAGGTGTTCCCCACTTTAAGTATTAGAGATGTCTCCCACCAGAGTCCTCTTGGAGGCTCATGAGGCCCTCAGGACTGCTACATCTGGCATTTCCAGCACTTCTGGACATGTCCATAAAGGAACAATTAGTTTTACGGACCTACTTATGGAGGTGTAGAAAGGCTAATGGTAGGATCCCGCTCACCTCACTTCACCTACCCCAGAATCAGTCATCTAATCAGAACTAGTCATCTAGGCTCTCTACAGTCAATGAAGAAAGACAGGTACCTCCAGAGCGTGATTCGTTCCTCCTTTCTTGGACAACTATTCTAAAATAGGCTGAATTGTGCTCTGGAGATGCCTGTCTGTCTGTCTGAATGATAGAGACCTAAATAACTAGCTTAGCTGAGATACCAATCTGCAAGATGGCTTCAGCTAAGTGCTGGGCGCCTGCTCAGAGTGACACACCTAAGCTCTACTGGGCAGTCTGGGGCAGTCAGGAGTCAGACTCCTCCTTCCCCCCTGGGCACCTGCCCAGCTAGAGGGTCCTTCTCCTCCACAGAGACATTCTTCAAAGCAGAAAAATGTTAAAAACTTCCTCCCTGTGCCTCTGACATCACAGCTCTGACATAATCATTGTCCCTTCCAAATCATTTTGAAGTCCAAAAGCTGCCATCAAAATGCAGATGTAGAGTTTTTCCACTGTCTTTTTGTTCTTTCTTTAAAAAAGCAACAAAGACAACAAAAACCCACAAGCAGGAAAATTTAGGAAGAAAAGGCTCAAGGCTAAGGCATGGTTTCTATCTAATTTGAATTCAAATAAGTTTTTCATTATTTTTAAATTTAATTATAGCCTTCAAATGTATAAAATTGCATGTGAAAATAGAACACAGAGCTTAAATATACCCTAGAACAGCAGACGGAATCACAGACACTGCTAATTTTCAGGCACACTGTTGTCTTGATCAGCATAACATCATGATACCTTCCTTTGTGTCTTCAGCCTGACTAAGCAGATGGATAAATGTCTTTTATACACCTTACAAACATGTATAAATTTGGCCCTCTCTGAGGTTCAGTAAGCAGATTTGACCTTCAGAAAGGATGTTGGAGCTCCTTCTCAGTTATGAAGTGCCCTTGAGAATGTAACTGGAACCAGTAATTTTCTAGAAGTACTGCTTAACTAGCCATAATCATTCTTATATCACATATATAATTTCCTAGCAAATGCTGCTGAAGATTTTCAGAACTCTCTGTATCCCAGCATTAGAATACAGTGCAAGTGTCTCAGAGGCCTTTCTGTAACACCCCCTTTTGCTCCTGTTGAACCCTCTCGGCTCATTCCCATTACATTCTCAATGATGTTTTTCACAGAAATAAGGGCCAGACATGATCCAAATGCAGCAACTATTTCTCCTTCTTTGTTCAGTGCTTTTACAGAAGTCTATCTTACTTCTCAGAGAATGCAAGTGAGAGTGGGGGTAACAGTGAATTGCAATATATTTTTTCCTTACAACTCCTGAAAGGAATTTAATACAACAAATGAAATGTAGTTTTTTCACCCACAGGCTTCCAAGGTCTTTTGAGAGTAGTAAAGATTTCAGAAACTCTTCAGAAAGTCTTTAAATATATTACCTTTGAAGCATTAGGTAACTTAATTCAACGGGTCATTAATTACTCTCACAACAGCATACCAGTAATAACGAGCAGTTACGGAGCTGAATGGGAAAGTTCACATCTTTCCACAGACCTGCATTTTAGTTTGTTTGTTTGCTTGTTAAATTAGACAGACCTGCAGGGCTCTGAGATGTACCCAGCATTAAACTGGCAGCCAGAAAGGTGAAAAATTCTTCTTCTATTTTTCTTTCTTTTTTTTTCTTTTTTTCCTTCTTAGTAGTGGAAGTTCGAATTTTTCTTCTGTGTTACCCTAGAGCACATTTGTCAAGAATTTAATGATGGATTGTAGTTAGTTCAAACTCCAAATCTGTGTCATCCTAGATGAAGAAAATGTGGGGGTTTTGTTCTGCTTCTAGCTCAATGTTGAATTCTTTTATATTGCCACAGATATTTCAATTATTGTGTGTACAGGCTTGTGTACAACACACACTGCCTCCAGTGACAGTATGTACACATAGTTTCTGCTTGACTTAGTGTTAAGATCTAGAATTTGACACACTGTTCATGCACGGATGTGTACAGCTCTAGTTGTGGAGATTACAACATGTACTGTTGCTCAGAAGAGGGCACAAACAGCTTTTCCTGCAGTGAAAAATGTGCACAATGTATTTTTCATCTAATTGTCAAAGAAAAATATAATACTGTATTGGGTTTGCATGGCAAGGCTTTGGAAGTGGGAGGGCTACAGATTGGCTTCTGTGAGAAGCTGCCAGATGGCTCCAGGATGGACCCACTGCTGGCCAAGGCTGAGCCCATCAGTAATGTGGCAGTGACTCTGAGATAACATGTTTAAGAAGGAGTAAAAAACCTGCTGCAGAGCAGTAGCCAGGGGAGAGGACTGAGCGTACAGGAAAGTGACAACTCTGCAGACACCCAGGTCAATGAAGGAGGGCAGGAGATGCTCCAGGCATGGGAGCAGAGATTCCCCTGCAGCCCATGGCGCAGCCCATGGTGAGGCAGCTGTGCCCCTGCAGCCCATGGAGGTCCATGGTGGAGCAGATCTCCACTTGCAGCCCATGGAGGACACCACACAGGAGCAGGGGGATGCCCAAAGGAGGCTGTGACCCCATGGGAAGACCTGCGGAGAGAGGAGCCCACACTGGAGCAGGTTTGCTGCAGGACCCGTGACCCTATGGGGGACCCATGCTGGGGCAGTCTGTTCCTGAAGGACTGCACCCATGGAAGGACCCACGTTGAAGAAGTCCATGGAGGGTTGTCTCCCATGGGAGGGACTGCACACTGAAGCAGCGGAAGAGTGTGAGGAGCCCTCCCCTGAGGAGGAAGGGGCGGCAGAAACACATGATGAATTGACCACAACTCCCATTCCCCATCTGACCTGAGCTGCTGCAGGGGAGGAGGTAATAAAATAGGGAGTGAAGTTGAGCCTGGGAAGAAGGGATGGATGCAGGGAGGATGTTTTAAGATTTGGCTGTATTTCTCCTTATCTCACTCTGATTTTGACTGGTAATAAATATAACTAATTTCCCCATGTCGGGCTGTTTTGCCTGTGATGGTAACTGGTGGGTGATCTCTCCCTGTCCTTATCTCAACCCACGAGCCTTTCATGATATTTTCTCTCCCCCATCCAGCTGAGGAGGGGAAGGTACAGACCAGCTTTGGTGGGCACCTGGCATCCAGCCAGGGTCAAAACACCACAAATACATTCGTTGTAAATTTATAGCAGTGCACTGGAAAACTAAGGAGGCAGAAAGGAGGGAAGGCTGCATTGTCCACCCTTTCAGGCAAGGACAGCTGAGCATAGCTCCCATTGGAGCTGTTCCTCACCTGTGTGGCAGGCTGCTTCTCACTGAAGACCTTGCTTTGGAGGTCTCTGAATCAGACCCTTATCCAGGCATTGCCAGCCCTGGCTCCTTGCTGCTGGTTCCCATTTCATCATAGCAAGGTCAGCCACCAGCTTCCCAAACAACAATCAGCTACCCAGGCCCCCCTCTACCACTTGGGGCTTGCAGAGACCCTACCTGTCCAACAGAAGCAATGAAAGGTGCATGAGCCTCCCTCGTACTGACACAAAGTGCCACCAGCAAGCCAGTGTCCTGACCAAACGTTCATGTCTAGGTCTCACTCACTGGCACATTTTCCCTTTTGTGTGCTTGGTATTTTGGTTTCACCTTTGGAAATACATCTCCAACCTACAGCCAACGTACTCCATCCACCATTAGTAAAGTTCACGAAGGCTTGGCTTTGTTCCGACTTGGAAAAAGTCCTCTGTGCTAACAAGTCACTGGTCAAATTCCTCCCTGGGCAGCCTGAAACCTGCCAGACAGAAATGAGATCTGTAAAACTGAGCTGACAGCACGAGGTCTATATAGACTTTTCCAGGCCATTTGCCAGGCCCTAGAGGCCTAGTTTTAGAAAGACAAATTGAAACCATAACTAGCTAGCTAAGCTCTCCTCAAACCCTTTTAGAGTGACAAAACTCTGCCCTTGCCAGGCCTAACCCCTGGTATGGCAGTAATTGCCAATGACTCTGAAAACATGCAGCAGATGAAGTCAAGGAAATGTCAATAGAAGCAAATGGTGAGAGTGGCCTTCCAGTCACTTCTCCTCCTATGTGAGGCTGCCCAGAAGGACGTATCAGTGGCAGGTTCTGGGATTTCCCTTCATGTGTCTTGAAGGTTGTTTGCTCGTTACCAAAAAGGAAGAAAACAAGCCCCTGGGACCCAGCAGCAGTGCAAATGCACACTTGGGAAACAGCACAAGAGGAAAACTAACCCAGAAGCTGCTCTCCTCCACTGTTCCTCTGGATACGATCCTGCAGCCTGCTACTTCCCCCCGGAACAACCTCCTCTTAGCAGCACCCACCACCACTGCTGCCTCTCACATCCCATGGGCTGTCTGGGTATCCAGCTTGCCTGGAGACTGATTTTCAAAAGCCAGGACTTTTAAAGGACTGTATATTATCCACAGCTGGTTTTGTATGCATGGAAATGCATGGAGGACACAAGCTTACACCAACTTTAAGGCAAGAGTCCTAAATGCCATTTGGAGGTGACAGAATATTTGAACTTAAATGAATAGCATGTCCTTTCATGAGTGAGGAAGACACTGACATTGCTTGTTGTTAACCTATGTTCTCTTTTTCTTTTGAATGAATGTATGCATAGAAATAACCAGGGCCAGAAAGTGGGGGGTTTTTTAGATGATAGCAGTCTTCTGTTGTTAATGTGCTATATTCCTTGTAAATACATTGTGGAATAAAAGGGAAGCACAAGTACTTTGTGTGTTCAAGTTTTAGTGAGTATCAAACAGAAAAGTGCATGAGAACTGGTGCTTGCAAAAGCAAACTATGCTTATGAGATATACAAATGACTACAGAGCCCAGTTCTCTGAAGATTTAATGCATTTATTTATAGCTGACTGATTTGGGACTAAAATACTGGAACACATTCACATACTCTTGTTTCTCCTGCCTCAGCTTATAGTTGTTTTATCATATTTTTGCCAGCAACCAAAGGAAAGAGAACCTTTTTTAACCACAGCACTTGCCTCCTTTCCAAGACATAAAAAAATAAATAAACATTTACTAAGCACAACCCACAAACAGAGGGGAGGATCTACCCAGCAGTGTTTCATCCTGGAAAACTAAACAATAGTATTGACTCTCTCTTACACAAAACTCCAGTGCACTGTAGAAATCTTTCAGTAAAAAGGGGGGAAAGCAACAGAAAAGCAAACACCCATGGCATCTTATGGGAGAGAACAAGACTTTGATTCTTCAGAATTCAGTGCAGCAGAGCCCAGCTTGGAACAGAAAGACTTGGGAGTAGAGGAATAAAAAAAGGCACATAATGCCTGGACAGCCTCCTTACCTTAACCACAGTTCCCCTATTCCATAGTTTTATATTCTTGAACTCTTGCCCTGACCACCGGTGTGTAAAATTCATGTATGCCATTAGCTGGGTTTCTTTCTGCAATAAGAAAACAATTCTCAATGATGATTTTAATGCTAATCTGCGATATTTGGGCACATGTAGCTGCATATCTTGAAAAATCCCTGGCATGGAAATAATCACTGTTTTTAATATGCTCATCTGTATATTACTTAGTTTGGTGGAGAACCTCGCATAAATCTTTTCCTATATGTCTAGTTTTGTATTTTGGATAGATTATCCTTCCCTGCTTTTTGACAAAGCTTTGCAGTGTATCAGAAGATGAGGCGGTTTCTCAAGAGTACACTTTGTGCTATGTATAAAACAACATTAGTGACAGAGTGTGCTTTTTTCAGTTGGAACTGACATTTGATACATTAGCCAAATGGGGACCGCAGCCAGATCATAATTGGATATGTATTTTCAACATCCTCAGCCCTTCAGCCAATTGGCTGGGACTCCAGGAGGCTTATTAGTAGAAATGCAGCTTTATCTTTTTTGCTAATCTGACTAAAGTGAAACCATCAAAGAAGGAGCCAAAATGAGAGAAAGAGGGAAAGATAGAAATACCAGACCTTAGGCGGCAAGCTGCAGTTCAAGAAAATTATGCTTCATTAGATTTTGCAGGCAAGAGCAACGTGCAGAAAAGGTAACACAGAATGGCTTTAAGATGAAGAATATTTTCAAGCTGTACTTAACTGTCAAAACTGAGCATTTAATGGCCTAAAGGCAGATTCCATAGGGGAATATTGGCCAAAACCTGGAAACTTTTATTCAGTTTTCATTTGCTGCTAAAGAAGGTTGAAAACAGGCTGCCATTAAATGTATTTGCGAAATCACATCAAATCTTTTTCAGGCATATCATTTTGTCGAACGTTTGCCATTGCGCATCTGGAAAAACATTTTATATATGAAGTCACACAGAGAATAAATTGAATAATTTAGATTTAATCTACAGATTTTGTTGGGTATGTTCTAAATGAAGTATCCTTCCCTCTTGTATGGTTCATCCTGATGAGGAGTTTAGTGCATTTTAGTGAGTAAGAATGACTATGACAAAGGGATTGCAGGAGCTGGGCAAATGGCTGCTGTAAAAGGGACTGAACAGGAGAAGTTTTGCAGGAAGATACGAACTGTGTGCAAATTACAAGCCAAACATTTCTGAAAAGAAGTCCTCCAAAATAGATCTAAGCAAATATTCCTAGCAGGCAGCACATGGATACACCCACACAGAGTTTATTGCAAAATAAAAGCTTGCATGTTCATTTAGCAAACTTGCAAGCTATAAGACACTTCAGAAAACTGAAGTTTGCTTTTGCATTGCTTTTGCATGCCTACTGCCAGCTGCTCTCAGCTGCTGCCTTTGCCATGTGTGAACTGATAGGTTCTGCACTGGCTCGACACACGAATTTAAGCAGTGAATCAGAAGTAATGAGTGGTAAAAGTGGAAGCTGTAAGAAACATGGATGTGGCAATCAGCCATCATTCACTGCTGGACAACAGTATGAATATTGAAAAAGAAGACTGTCACCCAAAATTTTTCCTTAAACACTTCAACTACCATAATATGGAAACTCTTACAAAGGTTTATTGCTTTAAGCAAAGCAAGAATTATCAAACCCAGATCAGACAGTGGTCTGAATGGTTTAGCATTTTGTACCTGACAATGATCAGTAGCAGATGCTATCTAGAAGCATTAGGAGTTGACTACACTCCTAGGTTTTCTACTTAAGTAGTTAAATAAAAGTCAGAGAGATATGTCTGAGCACTTACTTAATTTTAAAGCCAGCAAGGCATCCATATTTTAGTCCATAGCACAAGGGAGGTAATTTAAACTAGTTCAGCAAAACACTCAGAGTCAAGCAAGTTGAGTGTCACTCCCCATCTACTGCTGGTGAAGTTCAGTCACACAATGGCCATCAGGGGTGAGATGAAGTGAGGTCACTTGTTCTCTGGTGCTTTTCCCACATCTGAACCCCATGTGGAGTAACTGGGAAGGTCTGCCTGAAGGTCTCCCACAGCACTGTGGGCAGTGGAGTGCCTGGTTTTCTCCAAGCCACAGCTCTGGGATGAACTATGACAGGCCTCAGGGTTTTATCCCTTAGGGAAAATCCCTCTGACAATGGCTGTTTGGTCTCTATCTGAAATATTACACTTCCTGCAATGTTCTTGATGTTGAGTGAGAGACTGAAGGGGTGTTTCTAATCCAGAGCAAATTCACATCTAGCAACAAAATCCCCTGCAAAGCCCCATTGTTCTTCCTGTGGTATAGTGCTGCCTTCCCTCTCTTCCCTTGCTCTTCCCTTTCCCAGTATTGCCAGTGAAGCCAATGGATAACATCTCTCCCAGTGGTCAGAGCTTTCTGGTTTGCCCTGCTGCATTATCCCCTGGCTCCCTAGCCACAGAGCTGACCCTGTCCTTGGGAGATGGAGACCCTTTCCAAACACTGCTTTTCAACTTCTCGTAGGGGATAAAGCTTCAGCCACTTTCACATGGTTTAAATAACAAGTTTAGGTTCACAACTAGGGTGGGCTAAACCCAGGCAAGCAGCAACTTGATCACTTATAATCATCTGGCCATAGCCTTGGCTAATTTCTAATCCATAACAGTATATTACCCAGCCAGACAATATTTTCAGTTTTTCATTAGACTTTGGAAATGAGGTAATGAGAAGTAAGAGGCTAAAGTCCAAAATACTTTTTTTTGTACTGTTTTCACTCATATTCACAAGTAATTCGAACAAGGCCTTAGGTTTAAGCACATGGGGTCTTTAAAAGGTAGGGATTTAAGCATGTACAGAATTGCCTTTTTACAAAGTATGGTTCTTCTGTTTCTTTCTGCAGTGCTCCTGGTCTCTTTACATGCTTTCACATCTTACAATAGATGCTAACATTATGTCCAGTGAAAATCATTCTGTTAAAGAGTACAGATGTCCAACTAAACATCATGTCTGGTAAAATACCTGTACAATAGTATGTATACTATTGTATATACAATATATACATATAGTATGCTATATATACAATATATATACAATATATATACAATAATATATACAATAGTATGCTACCAAAGAGTTTTATTGTTTATACCCCAGCCATAAGAAGCCAGCACTGGCTTAAGCTACAGGGGTCATTGGTGTCAAAGCTGACTATACTTACAAGTTTTCCAGGCTAAAACTCAGTGATTCATGGGTTGTCCAAATTGGCTACTGTGAACTACCTTCTTTAGCTGATTATTCTTCAAGAACTGTTCATCTTTTCTGTCCACTACAGGTGATTTTTGTTCTGCTGATCAGTTACCTGGCCTTTTGTGTCATCTCATCTAGTGAAGATACCCAAGTGAGAAGGATTGGGGATGGATAGCAAATCCAAACAACATGCTTATAGTAAGAAGTCTCAGATGGCTAATCCATCATGTTGAAATACATGAAACTTCGAAGATGCACAAAACTTATTCATGTTCACTTTGTTACTGGGCTGTAGTTAATGCAGAACAACTATTAACAGTTAAGGAATAATACGTGTGAGGGTCAGAATTACCCCAGGAAGCCAAGAAAAGAGGGCAGCAAAATATTATGCTGTTAGTCTACACTGTAAGTACAGTGCTGGTAGCCTGCAAACACAGCATGGAAGCAAAATCTCCATATGGCTTTGTTCCATGATAAAGTTGAAATTTTGATCTCTCCTTAAAATAAACCAAACTCCACAGAACTCAACTTCTGAGCCTGTGAAACAAAAGTGTTATGAACACCAACAGCACAAGGGGCCCTGCAAATACATGAGGATGCTTGCTGATGAGTGGGGTCATTGTGGATTTGCACCATACCATATGAGCATATATACTGCAATAACTGCAGGCACATGAAATGAACACATGAATTTTGATAGCTGTATTTTGATTTATAGTACAGTTGAGTTAAACCCAAATCAAACAAGTAAACCATGGTGTATTTCTCTGTTTAGCTGATACTTTGATGAGGCCCAAGATGGTATCTTCAAATAATTTGGGGGTATCTAGTGAATTATACCGTCTTTTTCAAAATTTGTCTATCTATCTGCCTATCTTTGCTTTTTTGTGGATCCCATTACTAGCAGAGCTGGAAAATTCCCAATATGATGAATAGTTTATACTCAATACAAAGGATATTTAATTATCTTTGGCTTGTCTTAAAAGCAAAGGTCTTTAGTTAGGTGAACACGTGTTGACTATAGCTGAAGTTTGCAAAAATCTCTTTCAATATAATGGATCTTTGTCCAAAAAGGAATGCAGGAAGCAAAATTAAAATCTCCAGGAACAGCCCTCAGGATTTAATTGTTTGCCATTAGTGTGAGTCTGGCCTGAGGAAAGACTGCAAGCTGCCTAACTGGATATAGGTAAGCAGCAGCAGGATGCAGGTCCCCACTGCTGGCTGCTAGCATGGCCTGTGAAACATGAGGAGGAAAGCCATAGCATGTCAGCTCTGAGGGATGCACAGGAACATGCCAGCTTTTTTGCCCTGAAGCTGCTTGGCGTGTCGAACAACCTGGTTTTAGCTATTAAAATGATTGCATGCTAGATTGCAAAGCACCATGAGCTGGCTCCATGCAACAATGGGAAGGCAAAATCTGTAGGATTGTTGACACCAGCTGAACCCTAGAAGCCAGAACCCTCAACCATGCCAGGAAGCCGGAGGGCATCAGGACTGTCCTGCAGCATGAGTCCCATGCAGTAGGTCCCAAGAAAAAGGACCTTTGCTATTTCATTTATGTAAAGCCAAGGCAGTGGCATTGGTTTTGGTGCTGTTTGTTCAGATTTGACTGACGGCTGAGACCCCAGCCCAGATCTGGGGCCCAAGCAAAGCTGTATAAAATAAAAGGAGAGTAGAGGAGGGGGAAAGGGAATGGTGGAGGAATATGGAGATGTTTATCATGTGCATTCTGGGGCCTGTGGTGTTCCCAACTCCTCTTCCACATGGAGGTGAGTGGGAATGTGCTACAGGAAGTAAAGGTGCAATGGCCCTTTCAGTACCCTTTCGATAGCCTTAGGCACAGTGCTCCTGCACGGCTGAACGGGCTGCCTGTGGAGCCTTTCTGAAATGCTGTGCCAAGGACCCAGGCAGATGCAAAGATATGAAGCCCTGTCTAGCTCCCTGAGAGGAAGAATGGGGGAGCAGTCCCATTGTCAGCTTCACTGGTGCTTGCCACATGCTTGAAATCAAGCATATTCTTGCTTGTTTGCTCTGTTTGTTTGAAGCTACATTGTCTGTCCCAGACCAATAAAGTGGGGGAGAGGGTGGTTCAAAAATGATGCCTGTAGGACTTCAAGGGAGGCTACCTGAGGAAGCACCACCTGGTCCACCAAAACACATGTACTGGTCCTAGGCTATAGTGCTGCTGGGAGTGGTGCAGGTCCAGGCTGAAGGACTGACTGTGAGGTTTGCAACCTAATTAAGAAGTAAAAAGAGGCTGTGGAAAAACTTCACATCCACTTCAAAGTACGTGGTGAACAAGACACAATTAGCTTGACAGTTGACATCTCTGTGAAGCAAGCACTCCTGCCAACAGCTGTCCTGCTGCAGCACAGCACACGTTACGGTTAGGACAATGCCCTGAGAGCTGGCAAAGCAACTGGAAAAGGTGTACGCTGGTCCATGGCATGGTTTACAGAGACACACTCAGGTCTGCAGAGTGCCATGGCCAACTTGCACAGCCACACCACTCCTCCCTGCTCTGTCTTCATCTGCCACACCATTTCAGCTGCTGCATGATTCCTGCTTCAGCATGTGCATTACGTGGTGTCTTGTGTGCTGCAACCAAATTCAGGCTATAACAAGATGAAAATATAATTGTTCTCAACAGTGGTATAACTGTAATAGCTGCCTCCAGGAGCAACCTCTCTCTATATGAGGTTTATGCCAGAGACTCAGGAAATCACACATCTGGTTTGCTTTATCTCCCTTTGCTGGGCTTGCTGTGGACTAGTCTGCGGATTTACCCCCTAGCCCAGAGCAAAGTACAATTTACTTCCTGGGATTAGCTAGGGACTGAATTATAATTCAGCTTCTGTCCAAACTATGTTTCTCTGCAGCTTCATGCCCAGCCCAGCCCAGCCTCCTGCCAATGCAGACTGGCCCTGGGAGCTAGCAGGGACATGAGCATAATGCACAGGAGCCATGAGGTGCAGTCCTTCCCTGAGACCCATCTCCACAGAGCATCCCTGGAGCAGCAGAGACCTTTACCACAGAGTGGAAGAGGCAGGAGTTCTGTGTAGCGGAGGCAAGGAAGGCATTTTACTTGTACTACAGATGTTACAGAACAGGCTCAGCCTCCAAAGCTTCATTTACAATCAGTGCCCACTGTTGGCAGCAGGCTGGGGGACAGCCAGCTACTGCTGCCTGAGGAAAGGGAGAGGGCAAAGAGCACAGCACCACCACTAGCAGCTGAGGACCTGAGCACTGCCTGCCACGGGCAGTTCCTTCTCCTCCTCGCAGGGCAAGCAGCTGGGACACAGAAAGTGTTTGCCCCTTCTTCCACACAGAGTCTCAGAGAAGTAGGCTGAGCACCCTGGTTGGAGTTACAGTGCAGTGGTGCAATAGACAGTCTCTGTTTTGACTATGCAAGCACTACCATTGACCCCAATTCTTCATTTCTGCAACAGAAAATAGCTTTATGATGAAACATGAGTATAAAAGCAGGAAAGGTTTTCACTAAAAAAGATGGGTTCATGGAAAGTAGCAAGGGCTTGGAAACTCAAATTGTTCTCTTTAAAGACAGCAACAGAGAGGAAGGTTAATGCACACTGATTTTTAGTTTGACTTTGTTACAAACGCAGGTTCCCAAGTGCTCCTGAGAGCCAGCTTATTTCTGCCCTAATGAGCAAGCTGAAACACAGCCTCTTGTACTCTGCCGAAGGCAGAGCCAGAATACTCCAACGCAATAAAAATTCTCCGCTGCCCTCAAGCCTCCATGTAAAATTGTATCCAAACCTGAACTGAATTATTTCTGAAAGGGTAATTACTTCTTGATTACTTTTTATCAACCTCTAGGCTCTCAGGCTCCAGGCAGAAGTCGAGCTGTCAGATGTCAAAACAGGGGGAGAGAGAAAAAAAAAATGTTCATACAGCGGCTCCAGCCCAGCTGGAAGAAAGAAGTGCAATAAATTTTTTCTTGTGGGAGCTCCAGACCACTTTCTAGAGGCTGTATTTCTTCTGATGCATTTCTGATAAGCCTCCAAACCCTGACAGGATGCTGACCTGCCCTTGCTGCACAATGTGGGAGAGGAGGGAAGAGCTCTTAGCACCAGCAGTGCATTGCAGAGGTCAGAGAACATGCAGGGCAGACCGAGCCTCCACCAAGTTGCTTTTTGGCCTGCCGTGGAGGTGGGCTAGCAAGGGGTCTTTTCTGTCTTTCCCACCCCACCACAATCCAGCACTGCTCTGCAAAGAGGTCACCCACTCTGCAAAGCTCTGCTCACCACTAGCAAGTTACCTGATGCTGTTGCTGCTGCAGTGTAGAAGGGAATTGGGGTGCAGTCCCCTTGCCAGGAGACACTGACCAGCCCTTGGCCAAATAAGGTGGTGCATTTTCAAACCTTCCTTTCTCTCCGAGCCTCACTCCTCAGACTGAGCACTTCAGGAGAGATCGCTTGAATTCTTCCCTATTTGGCTCTGTCTTGCCTGGGCATGACAGCACCCTTGCACACCACCCAGCCAATTTTCCCAATCATCCCGTGCAGCACACAAACCTCCCACATGCAGACATCCCCACTGGGCACGGACAGCAGTTCGTGCAGGCTGGGGATTTTGTAGCCCAGCACATCACTTTTGTGTTGACTGCTTTCCAAGCCAGGAGTCCCATCGCTGATCTCTCTCTTTACACAGAAGCTACCTTGTATTCCTAAATCTTCCTCTTCACATTTTTTTTACCCTTTTCCTTTCTCAGCAAGGGTAATGGGCACTGGGCACAGCATTCATGGAATAAGCATGTTTCTGTTTTCTATGGCAGCATGTGACTCTTTCTCTTTTGCTTGTTACTCCTTTTAACAGATCCTCACATCCAGCTTTCTTAGTATGGAGCTGATGCTAGTGAACAATTGTCTTCTGTGATTCCAGTCTTCCTGGAGTTCTGCTTTAGAGACATTTGCTCATTTAGAGTCTATCCATATGTATGTACTGCTAGGGTTGTTTTTCCCTGCATGCATAATGCAAAAGGCTCTTTTTAACATTAAATTTCATCATGGCAGTTTATCACACAGTCATTCATTGTTGGTGAACACTGAGAAAGTAATTTTTCCCCAGCAAAGCTAATGGAATTATGTACGGCTTTTCCTTTGTGGAGCAAATATCACCAGTGTTGCAGCCCTTGACCAGATGTCTTGGTTATAGCTGCTGTATTTGAGTGAAGAATGCTGTAAGGAACATGAAGCCTAATTCATTCTCAAAAGAAAGAGTCTGATCCTGAACATCTTTTATTCCTTTAAGTGTTTTAAATGATGGCTTCCTTCCTTCATTTCTCTTTGATTCAGCAGATGCTATGTAGCATTAGGACTAGTTTGGATAATATTTCATATAAAGTCAACATGCACTGGTTGGGTTGGATTTATTTCCACAGGTTCCTTCAACCACAAGGGTACCGTATATTTTGTATTCCTCGGTATATCAAAGCCTAGTGGCAGGATGTGAAGTCTCTGTGTATGTGTGTGGGTGTGAGTCCATTTCTAGGATAACAAAGGAAAATCAGAAGAGGGAACACAGCACAAATTGGTGTGTTATGTGGGACCTAATGTGTCCATCTCATACATCAGCCTTATCATCTCAAAGAGGCTTTGAGAAGGAACCACAAAATCGTATTTTCACAAAATGTCAAGCACAAATAGGCCTGGTTGAGGGACAGTAAGGTGCTGTTTGTGCTGACTGAAGTGGGTGCTAACATCAGGCAGCACAAAAAGGAGCTGCCATAGGCTGCCATGACCAAAAATAAGGTCAATGAGCTAATTAAGAAAGCCAAAGCCAAGAAGAAAGCTCAAAGGAGATGTGTTGCGCTCTTGACCAAATGATCCAACTTCAACAGAAAGATGCTAATTTGTTTTTTATTCCAGGTTCTTTTTGTCTGGTAAGGATTGGCATACAATTCAGCCTGCTCATAAATCCAGAATGACAATAGTGTGCAATTAACAGGAATAATTATAAGCACTAACTCTGAAACTTGCAAAACCTACAAGAAACATATGTAGCTCCAAGAGGTGCCCATCATCAAACTACAGCATTTCATTTGCCCTGAATACTATGTGTATAGGCAAGCAGGAATTCAACTAACAGAAAATCATAGGAAATAAAAGTGGACAGTTTTGACCAGAAAAGGACAATACTCTACGGCTTCCAATTCATGCAGCTGTATTCCAGTGGCAGAAAAGTATTTTGTGGTGTTGTCTTCATGTATTTCTTCTGTCACTGATTTTCCTTCTCAGGCTAAGCAGTTATTCTGTTGAAATTCCTTCATATATTTCAAATAATTTAAAGACCTATCTTTTCACAGCACATAATTCCTGTAGAAATGATACAATGGCTAATAAACTCGTATTTATCTTGTGAACTAAGTATCTCAACACCCATTTTTGACTGCATTCTCAATTTTTATTTTACAGAAAGTCTGTAGGACTTTTGATGCCACATGACTGTTTCTCATAGTCATAATTCATTTCATTTAGAGTTAAGCTCTTCAAAATGAACTAGTAGGGGAGTAATCACACAGACTAGAAATACAGGAAGAAAGAAAACATGTTGAAAAGCTTAAACTAATATTTTATTTTAATCAGGCCTTTTATTTTTCCCTCAAAGGGTAATAAAAAGAATACACACAGTCAGCATGGTTTCATTTCCTCAGGAGCTGCACACACTGAGTGTTGTATCAGGTGCTACAGGGGCTTCTGTGGGTAGTGTGGTTTCTCTGTTTGTCCTTTATACCTCGTCAGGCAGTGAGTGAAATCTGAGTAACTTCTTCAGACATGACCTGTGACTTTTTCCCCTCCGCCCCCCAGTCTTTTTGCTGAGGTTGAATAGAGAGGCAGGTATTGGTGGCTGTGGGGAGAGAGCCAGCAGAAGAGGAGAGGGTGAGGAGAGACCCCTAGAGCAGGTGAGACTGGGACCCCAAGGCTTGTGACAACCGAGACAGGCACCATGAACAGGTATGGATTTCAGACACTTCCATTTTGATGAGAAATGGGCAGAAACAGGAACAATTTTGATTTAGCAACACCTCTTTGGCCAGTTGCTTAACTTGAGTGGTTTGGATCAGGGAGCTGCTTTTTTTAAACCAACCACGTTTGCCTGGGTGTGTTTCACATAGCTGGCTCTGGCTTGGGCTCTTTTTCATGTGGAGCCACGGGCTCACACTCCCTCATGGTCTCCTTTTGTGCAGCTTCCTCTGCCCTAGCCTATGGCCTCTAAGAGCATTTCATTGTTAGAAAACCAGGAAGTCGGGTTTGTTTACTGGGAGTGACCGAGTCAGAAGCTGGGGAAGGTGGGGGGGAAGAAAACACATCTAACATAGTTTATCATTTTGAATAAGCACTGGAACAACTGCCAGGCATCCTCTGCATGCTTCACTCCTTGGATCAACAGAGGAGCCCTGCCAGACATCAGATTATATATTCCACAGCTGAAGTGTTTGCGTAACTTTTCAGTGGCTACCATTTAAAAAAAGAAAACCACTGATGGGCCTTTTCTTAATATATTCCCCCAAGTTTGACATGTTCACAGTGTACTGCCAGCAATCATTTTGTACTTGGAAGGCAAAGTTACTCATATCTCCGCCATGGCCCCCTTGCCAGCTAACAAGACAGGACTGGCCTTTCCCATTTTCATAATCTCAGCATTTGACTGCAGGCAGAAGGCTGGGGGACACCCATCCCTCTGCATCCACAGGGGTCCAGCCTCCCAGCCTGGGAGAGCGGGGACTTGTTGGAGTGCCAGTCACATGTTATCAATAATGATATCTAGAAAACACTCATTTGGCCATTTTGGTTGGTTGCCCAGTGACTCAAAATAAATTGTCTGGTATTTCTCTTTGGAGGAAAGGAAAACGTGACTACATCCAATTTCAACATTGGCTTTTGCAGCATTCCTATTACTGCCCAGATTTTGTCTTTACTAAGGAATTATCCAAGAAGCAATTTTCCTTTTCTGAGTAGAAGGTGCTCAGATAAGCCTTCCCAAACTACAGCTATTGAGCACATGCCTCAATATAGCTTTTGCTCCCTTTAAACCCTGAGGGGTTTTGAACTCTTCTGGGGCTTTTTGTTTTTGTCAGCCATCACCCTCCTTGGGTTGCTAAAATTATGGCTTGGACAAATCTGTGCAGCCCACATAGCTTCTCCTTGCAGCAGGCCAGTGCTTGGGCCACCTGGACCAATCTCCCACTAACAAGAGTATTTCACATGGGAGAAGGGCATTTTCTATTTCTACTGCAAGTCAAAGCTACAGAGTATCATCTCTGAAATGACAAGGCTTTATGCCAAACAGGAATTCACAAATGAACCCTGTAATTAGATAATACATTACAATCAGTGAAAAAAAAAAAAAAGGGGGGGGGGGGGTCCAGGAAGATAATTAGCACTCTGTTTAACTGGTTTTGATTGCCCTGTTAAAGGGCAGAGTGAGACCTTTGGTATTCTTCCACAGCTGAGACATTCTAGGACCATATGTATGGGCTTACCTTTGAAGACTGCAGAGACGTCTTTCCCGTCCCCATTTCTCCTTTGTTCCATAACAGAAACAGGGCCTGGAGTTAGAGCAAACGTTAGAGAAGTTTTTCCTAGAGATTTTCTTAGAAAGTTGTTTTTTTTTCAGAATGATAACCACATCCCATGTTCAGTGAAAAAGCCTCATGATGCAAGTTACATGTAATGAATAATAAGATGGCATGCACTGGAGGGAGATGAGTGGTTTAAGAAGAAGAGAAATTACATATTTTCTTAGCACCTGTTAAACTTATGGGAAGTCTCTCTACACACTGTTGAGGAGTTATGGCATTTCATCCCAGTAGTACCAGGGATTACTCTCCCAGGGATTTCTGGTACTGGATGTAGTCATTTATGTGCATGCATTGTAAAATTCTCAACTCATAAGAAATGAAAGGCTGTCATATAAATGGGGAATATTTACATATGCTGACACCAACTTTGGACCTCCTGTTTGAGGCAGGATGTTAGACAAAATGACCTCCATATTTCTCTTACAACTGAAATTTTTCCACAGTTTTCATTAGCTCAAAAACCCATTCTGTACCTGCTGTTAGTGTCAGTCAGTGTCTTCAGACAAGCTACTGCATATTGCTACATTTTTCTTGTCCTGTCTATTCAAGCATAAACACATTTTTCTCTTTTTATTTACATCTTAATATAGACACCATGCACCCAGACTACAAGAGCACACACTCTACAGAAACATGCTTTAACGCCCAGGAGACCCATTATTTCAAATGTGGGGTGCTGCTCTGAAGGTAGCAGGCTTTTGTCTACCTTCATGTTCACCCATGCCTAACCCCCTCAGTATCAATTTTCTTCCATCTCCACTACAATAAATTCTGGGTTAGGAGAATGCCACAACAGGATTAGTTGTTACGTAGCAAGGAACAAACTGGCTACAACCCAAAAGGTTAGTACCCTACTGGTCATCTGAACACAACAGAAATCCAGCTTTACCTCCTTCCTGCGGATTAATTTACCAGCATGTCCTGTGACATTTGGACCTTGCTGTGTGCCAGACTTCATTTCCATGACAGTTTCCCCATCTAGCTGGTTTTCACCATCTTTGCATCACCTGAGCAGACTTGAGCAGCAGCATGCCACTACCACAGGTGGAAGCTTGAAGGCTGCTTTTGTGCCCAAATTCAACAACTGTTAGACAAGGCAGCAGAGCCCCCAGACAGTTGTCTGCTCTGCAAATGTCAAAAGGAATCCCAGCATGGGATTTCTGAAATCTTTGCAGGTTCTGTGTAAGGTAAAATAAGCCACAGGAACAGATCTAGCTATTTTATGTCTGTGGAAAGCCATGAACAAGGCCTAACTTTGAGTAAGAAGTCAGCTGAATCCCATGTAGACTGACTAAAGGTAACATGCAAGAAATCAAAGTCTTGCAGCGTATATTGGGTTGGGATTGAGAATCCCTCTCCTTGCAAACCGTGCTTCAAAGCATTTTTTTCGTGTTAAAACCGTCTAACTTTGGCT
This sequence comes from Nestor notabilis, assembly GCF_000696875.1. Classification (NCBI taxonomy): domain Eukaryota; kingdom Metazoa; phylum Chordata; class Aves; order Psittaciformes; family Psittacidae; genus Nestor; species Nestor notabilis. Next base: position 150,011 of record NW_009926703.1, read on the forward strand.
GTCCTCCATTTTTTAGGCTGAATGGTATTTCACTGGATTCCTTTTCACATGTGGTTTAACAACACCCCCACACCAGCTTTCAAGTGCTGAAGAAATCGGGGAGTGGAACAGCACAAACAAGGGTGGACACTGTGAGAGAAGGAGAGCTTGCACAGGGCTTATGCGGAGGCAGATGCCAGGTAAATATAGATTCCTATTAACTTATTTCTAGAAAAAATAAATATAAATACCCTAAAAATAGAGCATTATACAGCCTAGCTGAACATACCAGCTTCATCAGTTCCCATTATCAGTAGACTCCATCACCTGGTTAATGGCTATACAACCAGTGCTTTCCTAAAAAGTTATTTACTCATGGGCCATGTGATAACAGCCTTCTCTAAACAGACACCCTTTACTCACAGGCACATAAATGCCTCTTAGGCGGGACATTTTTGAAAGTTTTCCCTCTGTCAGGTTTACACAGAACCTGAGGATTAATGTTAAGATCATACACATTTTTCTCAGGGCTAAATTCTCTCACTCTCTTCCTAAAAAAAAGTTCAGGAAGGAAGGAAGGAAAGAGGGAGGCACTAAGTGCACAAACTCAGATGGTGGGAGGAGATGTGCTGAGGCAAGTAGAACTGTGGTCACTGATGTGTCACTGTGGTCGGTGGCTCCCCAGAATCCATGCAGAGTTTTGTAGAACAGCTCGCCCACTCATTTGAAAGAGCCAAGGGCCAGCAGATACATACAGTTTGCAAAATGGCCACAGGCTATTTTCAGGACACCTGCTTTAGGTGCCAATTGATAAATAAGTCCAGCACCAGGTCATGACTCCATGGTGGTGTTCCACCAGTGATCCAACGAAAGACAAGATGCAGGCTTAGGAATAACAAGGATTTTTAAAATTGATGAGACTCTTCATTCTAGCAAAACCCTTGGTTCTGGACTGAGTGCAAACCATAACAGGAATGTACCCTTGCTTGGAAGCAGTAACTGCTTCTCTCTGCTGGGCAGACAAGAAGCCATGCTTCAGCAATGCTAGATAATAGGCAGATGGTGTCAGCATCATGCATTGTCCTTTCGTGACTGAGTCAAGCAGCTACTCTAGATGGGCTCTTACCTGACTAGAGGCAGGAATCAGAAAGACAGAAGTCAGTTCAAAGATCAGTTAGGCTCCCAGAGGATTTTCAGATGTGCTTGAGACCACTGATGGGTGCCTAGAGAGATAAAAAACAATTGCCCTTCCAGGGCAACACATGATTTCTGTAGAGTTAACAGGGAAAAAGGCATTTTAAGTTTGAATTAAAAAGAAATGAGGAGAAAAGCTTGAAGAATCTAAATCTATATGCAAATTTAAATCTATAAATATAGATCTTACATATATGTTCTGAATAGACTCTTACAGGAGTTAACCAGTAAGCTAACTGAACCACCCACAGCAGCACTGGAAAACCCTGAGTTCACAGGTCTTCCCCATTTCGTTATACTCAAAGACCTTTAGGCCACCATCACTAGCGCTGAGTCATCTGTCACTTCAGTTGTGACCTTTTTGGAATTGAGCAGAAACACAGAGAAATCAGGCAACATTTTTTGCTGAGGAGTTCACGCAGTGACTACTGATTAGGCAAAATTGCTTTTGCATCTAAATGGGCTTCAAGATATTTATCTAGTATTAGGATTTTGGCTTTGGTTTGCTAAAAATCAGCTACCAGATGGTACATATGATGTATATGGCAAACTTGGTTTCACTGTGAGAGTTGGAATGTGTTGCATGTGTTCCCGATATTTCTTGTGATAGCACTCACTGCCTTATTCATCTGCAGGAAGGAGTGGAAGATCGGCACCTGCAAGTCTGCTTCTGAATCGGCAAGGTATTAAAAACAATTAAAAAATATTATTGGTCTATTTTCCAAGCAGAACAATGAAATTGCTGCAATCTAGATAAGAAACTGGTTTTCAAGTCTGGCCTCCTGATGACTAGGAAAAAACAGGTGGAGGGACCCCTTGATTACCTGATGGGAAGATGTTGAGGTTGACCAGTCAGAGAAGATGGGAAGATATAAAAAGACAAAAATTTGCAGAGATGTAACTCAAAGGCAAGACAAAATAGAAAGGAGAAAGTGAGCGAATGTAGCAGCTTTATCACCTTCCCACACAGCTATTAACCTGCTGGGGTGAAAAGCAAACTGGGGTAGGGGTGCAGGAAGTTGTGTTGGGTTTTCAATGTCTCTCAGGCACCATCTGCATGCAAAATGTACAGCTTGGACAGCTTCTTTGCACCTTCTGTACATTCCTGTATTGGCCATCCTGTGCTGCCTGGGGGGGAAGGCAGGAGGGCAGGTTTGGGACAGCGTGCTTTGTGTGGCCAGTGCCCTTTGGAAGCATGGGCTTGGCATGAAGGCTCCCAAAGGGCACTGGGCCAGTAGGCTGCTGCAAGTGGGGCAGAGCAGGTCATCCCTGCCAACATCCTGAGGCTGCTAAAGCAGATTGTTCTCAAGATACCAGTCTGAGTACAGTCACATGAAGTGACTAGTCTGGCCTGAGACAAAGAGCCATTAATCTCTGTGAGCATCCCTGGCTGGTAATGAGGCTGGGCTGGACATAGCTGTTTGCAACCCACAGCTTCACACGGCAGCTGCGCTCAGGCTTTCTCTCCCGTGGCCATGCCAGGCAGGAGGCACCACAAGCTGCAGTGGGCAGTTGCTTTGCAGAGTCAGGGCCCATTGTCCTTGTGCTGCCCTGAGGCCAGAGGTGGGAAATTACCTCTTGGCACTTTCTTAGTTCTGCATCTCTCTGCCATGATGCAAAGAAAACCTGCAGTGACAAGTGCAGGGCTGGTTCTGCTTTCCACTTTTTAGCACACACACGACACCCCATGTGCCTCTGTGCATGTGCTAAAGCTCTCCCCTAGAGGTGAGAAGGCAGCACGGTACTTTTATTTGCAGGGAGCACAGCTGAGGGAGGCTTCTCTGGGCATACAACCTGGCCCCAGGCTTTCCCCATGTCTTCTTGCTCCACTGTTCACGTTTACATAAATTTCCTGCTTTATTACTATTGAAACTGTCACAGAAGAGGGCATTTAACATCTTCACTGACAGTCTGCTCCAGCACCAGTTCCCCTACCAGCACATCTGGATTGCACAGCGAGCCAATTGCACTTTGCTGTTTTATCCTGGATAAGCCAGTGTGAAACACACCCCTTCACCTGAGCTCTCTGTATCTTGAATTGTATAGGTATATAGTGTATAAGCATTTTCTGAATGATTTGAACTCCCTCAGTACCTACTTTCGCCTCATCTGAAGCTTTCTCCGGCTGCTACTTACTTCATTGCAGACTTGAATTCCCATATCTTGATGGAGATCATCATATCCTGCTCCACTCACCACCTGGTATGGTGCAAAGAGGTAACTTCTATCTCGGCATCACTAGTGAGAGCACACTGCCAGTGGTCACAGCATTTCTCCTTCCTCCTGAACCAAGGCACAGCCAGCTCTTCACAGGAGGTTGCCGGATCTGGCCCAGCACAGTGATGTGGGGATAGGAAGATTTTGATGGGAAATACTATGGCATGACAGCCAAAACAGGGTTCTGTATTTGCAGGTAAGTAGAAAAATATTCCCCACAGCAGACCACAGTCAGAACCTGGACCACAGATGGGCAGACCGCTGCCTGTCCAGGAAGCCTGAGGCTGACACAATTCTGGTGCTTAGCATGGCATGCTAAGCCATGACCTTTCTGCCATGCATGTGACTGTGACTGGCACTTCCAAGGGATGTCTGTAATCCCATCACACATTGATGACACCATCCAGGCAATTTTTGCACTGCAAGTGACTGGGAGACCCCAGGTCTGCTGGTGATTGAGCACTCTCATTGGTTCGCTTGATCCAAGCAAGCTGGGTATGTCTGACCAGATTTATCCTCTGAGAAACACCTCCAAGGTCTCATGCTCTGCCAGTAGCAATCTGCTTCAGACATCACTGATTAGTATCATCGCTCTTATGCTGCTTTCAGCATTGCACCTCTACTTGTTGTGTCAAGCGGAATCCCAAAGTGAGAGAGGAAGGAGCATGGTGGCTTTAAGCTGCCCTTCATCTTTCCTGTAGCTGTAGACGCTTTCTCATTCTGGTTTTCCAATGATGTCTCAGTGATGCCAACATTTCTTGAAGGTGAGATATAACTCTGGAAAGTAATCCATACTTTCCAATATGATTTCAAATTCAGTTCCATAGCCCAGCAGCCACATGCCACAGACTGCTAATACTTTCTTTAGAGCTGTTGGCCACCCTTGATCAATATGATCAAAGTATCATAGCTCAAATCCCACATCTGTCACTTCTTCCCAAGCTTCTAGTGAATTAATCTCAAATGTCATCTATTTTAAAAAAATAATCTTTTTTGAAAAATGGAGCCCTTTTCTAGGTGTTATATACCTGCTGTGAAGTGTAGCAAGGCTCTGTATATGCTACTGTTTGGCTATTTGATATCATTTGCCCAAAAGTAGTGAACATTAATAGTATTGTTATATTTTCTTTCATTTTTCTGCATTTAATTTTATCTCATTTATTTATCTTTTTATTATTTGATGTACTGGTTTGTTTGATCACAATACCTGTCAGGCTCAGTAGTAAGTTAACTTCCCAGATTTTCTTTGCTGTCCTTCTTAAAGCTAAATATGATCACAGAACTGGAGAAATACCTGAAAAGTTCTGCAAAAATTAGCCTCAGTAAAGCAAAATTATTGTCTTCTGCATTCAGGCCTTTGTTGAATTTGCTTCCTAGAAAAATCCCAGCAAATAGATGCAGCACTTTATCAAAGAGAAGAGAATTTGAATTAATACTGACAGAACATTTACTGAAGTTAATTATAAGCTCATAATTGTACCTGTTTGCAGCCAAACTTTTATTTTAGGAATTATACATATACACCAAGACAGCAGGAACATTTCTATGCACTACTTTGTGTCTAATTAAGTTTACTAATGTACTTCAAATGTCAGATCTTTGGAACAAACAGTTCACAATCACCAGGTCAATAATTTTTGGTAGGGTCTGATTTCTTCTCTAAGCAATTTTGAATAGCAAGTGCATTCAGTAAAGCCACAGGCATGCACAGCAGCTAAAACTGGAATAAATTGCAGATTATGTCCCATTTGTTAAACTCTGTATAACGATATTTTTTGTGATGCGTGTCAAGAGCACAAACAGTGCTTTTAATACAGAAATACCTGGCCTACAGGTGAGATATTTACTGCTCTGCAGACATTATCCTGTGATGAAGTAATTGTTCCCAGGACACTGAGAGTGATGTTACTGCCATTCACCTGCTTCCATGTTTCCTTTTCCAAGGGCATAGGGACTGAAGCAGGAGTGCAGCATGTCTTAACTTCAGCCCCAAAAGCGGGGATGCAGGGATGCATGGCTGCCTGGCAGCCATCCTTGGGTACACACCAGCTTTTACCACTGGAACGCAGATGTAGGCCTGGTAAAAGAAAGAGGCACAGCAGTCTGGTGCCCGAGGATCCCTGGCATGAAGCAGGCATGAGGAAGGAGCCCACAGGTCCGTGACTCTTATTTGGCACAGGAGAAACATCAGGGCACAGGGACAGCAGAAGCCCTTCCTGGTGCTGGCACAAGCGGATCTGCCCCTTGGTAGCATTGATCCTGAAGTCAGCTGGGTTAGGTATCCACTGGGATTTAAGCACATGCTTACATGCATAGTTGGGTCAGTGTCGGCACCCTGTATGGCTGAGCCAGGGCTACTGCCTCCTGTGGTCGTGCTCCACAAAAGGCAATGGGCATAATGGATCTGTGAATATCCACTGAAGAGTTTACCACAGCACAGTACCTCAAGATACATGTATACATATATTTGAGTAAATATATATTGGGCAGGAAGGGTGGTAAAATAATGACATGTGTAGGAAAACACAGTTAGGTCCTAGACATACAAAAGAACACCAAATTAATGTTTGTGCTCCATGTCTTTGGTAGCTACAAATACCCTTAGCTCTTCATGGCCTTTGCCTTACATATATGCACACACACACATATGCACATATATGTGTGTGTTTACATGCCCGTCACATTATTGGCTTGTAGTTTAACCCTGAATATTTGTGTGGGAGTAGCTCAAAGGAGTCAAAGCTTGAGTTTCCACTCTGGCATCTCTGGGGGAATCCACCCCAAGAGCACAATGGGCAGGAGAGACGAAGGAGCCACGTTCTGCCTTCCCTGCACCAGCCATGCGAGTTCCCCCAGCACCATGCCAGGTCAGTCCAGTGCTGCTCAACAGGTGGCCTGAATGTCTTTCTATTGTGTTTTTAACATTCTATGCCCTGGATGCAGCTTAAAACTGTCCAAGCAATCTATTCTAAATGCAGGAAGTGCATTTCATTTGCATAGCTCTGATGGGATTAACAGAAGCATTAGAGTAATTAAGGTCAGAGGGGGTTGCCATTTGCCAAATCCCTAAATCCACCTCCACTACAACATAATTCAGTAATATCATGGGCCAAAAGGTCACTGCAACAATTTATGCCTGCCTAGCCTACAATCACAAAGAGATAAACCCTTTTTTGGACAAATAGCTTTTTTGGACACAACACATATACATTATTGTCCACACAGGCACCGCAAGAAGCTTTGCCTTAGCTACCATCTGAATCCATTAACTACTCTATGCCTGGAGTTTGCTTTTTTCTGGTTCTGGATGGTAAAATTAATACCTTTTATGAACATGAGCTTGTATGGTTTCAATTTAAAAAAAAGCCCAATAAATTTCTTCCTGAGTTTAAAATATTAAGGGACCCATCTGTTAAAATGAGAATAATAAATGCACAGGGAACATTTGGAAGATAATGTATTATTGAATATTGTGTGTTATTATGAGTAAGCTTGCAGCATTTACTACTATTAATTAAATGCACATGCATTTGACACTGCTGAAGGCCTTAGCTCCCAAGGCTTCATTGTTATCTGTAATCCAAAGCTGTTCAATTCAAACAGAGTATTGCTGAGCACAGGTGCTCTGGGGACCCACATACATGCATTTATTGCCTTTTGCAAGATCAATTAGCTCCAAGCCAAACAGATGGCACTAGGTGTTCTTCTCTACTCACAGCTTTTAGGGCTGACTAGCTGTAAGCTATGTCACCCTAGAGCAGTCCTAGGGGGACTCTGTAGTGTCCTGCACCAGATAAATAGGTGCCTTGCTGGACAGAAAAGGGGTTTGCAGAGCTCTCAGCCAGCTAATTGTTTCATAATGATATTTTAGTGATGACCCTCCCACTATGTCATACTTTCCAAGCAAAATAAAGCAAATCGAGGCATGAAAAAAATAGTTTCAAAATTGAGAAGATTCACTGGAATTGCTTTAGCTCTACTATGGATAAAGAAATCATGGATTCCCAACTGGTGGAAGTAATTGCAGCAGCTGCGGTCTTGCTCACAGTGGTCAGAAGGTAGTCAAACTTTCTTGAGACAGCTTTGGTGACATTACTGTCCCTATCGGTGATCTCTGTGTTACTCCAGCCCTGCGTCTGATCGAGTGGGTAGTGGTCTCAGTAGTGTGAAAGCATAAACCCCCAGCAACAAATTTTATGCCAGAGATACTCAAGAATCAGAAATCATTATTTTGCTTCTAAACAATGAGGGACATTAAACATGCAGTCCAAGGCCCCAGCCTGTAGCCAGGTGCTGCAGCACAGCTACATGCAAGGAAATAATTTGGGAGGTTCTCTAGCAAAGAGAGTTAGTGTGTCATCCCTGCACATCTTTGCCTCAGACTCTCTGGGGAGTGCAAGGAGAGAGGGGAGGAATTTTCTTGGTTGCTTACTTGTCAACTTGCATTTACATAAATTGGCACTTCAGTTGAAATTCCTGTTCTTGTTATTTCCCCAAACAGGATGCTTCTTTTCAGCTCCCCACATGCAGGAGTGCCTCCTCACTCCTGGCAGACCCGTGCCTGGCTCTTGTGCACAGCAGGGCAGGATGTGTGTGTGTGTGTGCGTACTTGCTCCCTCTGGCTGGTGCAACATTGATTTCACGAGAAGCCTCATGGGCAGAAACCGACTCTGCCTTGCTGGTACAGGCAGCATTGGCCAAAACATCAAGAACAAATCAAGTCATCCTTGGTTATAGAGATACCAATATGGTGATGAGACACAACAGAGCCGACATGGCAGATGATGCTGGCCTGATGGCACTCAGGCTGTATTGGTGTTTCATCCCCTGCCACAAAGCAAAGGTATGCCCTGCCCCTGATGAAGGAGCCCTACACAACAGTTCTGCTGCTGCACATGGTCATTCAGCCTTGCTCTCACTTTCCTGCCTCCCAGATCACCTGGCACACCTATGTTGAGAAGTCCCAGGATTAGCAACCTGAATTAATACCCAAATGCAAACAGTGGCTGGGTTTACAAGTAGCTGTCTAGGTGTTGCCCAGGATGTCCCTCCACACAGCAGCTTCCCCATGCCCCTGTCCCTGTCCTCAGCAGCAACATCTAAAGGCAGGGGTGGCCCTGCTGAGAGTGCTCTGCATGTGGGCTTGCTGTGTGTACAGACCTGGCAAGACTGCACTATCCCAACCACATTATTACAACATTTTCTCCACCCAAGAAGCCAAGTAGACAGGTATTTGGTGATTTATTTTTTTTAAATAAATCTTCCAAGCGAATAAAATAGAAGGAATCTGCTCAGCTTCCAAAAGGATGGAACTTCACAAAGACAACATAAACAAACAGAAAAAAGCACACTGTAAAGAGTGGGATGCTTGAACACTTCTCTAATGAGGGCGACCAACATGGCTTCTTGACCACTGACTGTTCCCAGCATCACTAAAAGAGTAGATGAGAAGTCTGTGCTAAGTAAACAGCATCTGCCATCTCCACAAGCTGTTTGAAAGTGCTGACTAGCTGGTGAAGAGATTAGCACCGTCTGACTCCTCTACTAATAACTGATTTGTTACTCAGGCTTGGCAGTGCCTTCCTAATTGTCAGTTAGAACTGCTGACTTCCCTGAATATTGCTCTTCAGTTGTAAATAATATTTATCTGAGGGTTCTGTGGCCTCTGTTTTGATCGTGCAAGGACCAAAACAAATTTTACCTCAGCTGGTATATCTATTTCATAACTAATGTGTCATTGTAATTGTCTCTCTTAAAAGGGCATATTTTAAATGACGTGTTTTAAATTTTGGAAAGTATCTTGAGTTAGAATGGGATGGGTAAGCTGCTTCAGAGTTGGTTTCATTTTTGGGTATGCTTTAAGCAGCATTTTCAAAATGCTGAAAAGTGATGTCTGAGCATGGCTGTGACTAGAAACAATTTTTTTGAGACGCAAAAAAATGTAGACTATTCCACATTCTTATCAGAAAAAATCAAATGTTGAAAGGACATGGCTATGTTTTGTCTATGATTTGTTTATGTAGATTATATACCAACTAAAAAAAGTGCCTTTTCTGAAATTCTCATTAGAGTTATTTATGCCACTGTCTTTTAAAATAGTCTGGGAAAATTGTTCTTATGAAAATCAAAATCGTGTAGTTGTTTTAAGTTCAGAACATGAAGTAACCAAGAGTTGTGGTTTTATTCTGTTTTCCTCTATTCTCATTTCTTTATGATATTTTACTATACCTCTGCTGAACAGATCTCTGCTGTCAGGATGCTACTTCACTAGCCTTGGCAGGATGATAATGCTTCAATCACCCATTAATCCCATGGCAGATAATGGCTGAATGCTCCAGATCAGGTCACTCTTGTTGACCAGATTGTGCAAATCTATATGTGTGTGGGTTTTTTTCATTGATTCCTTTGAAAGCTTTTTAATTTGAATGTGCTACATTCATGTGTCAGTCATTCTGAGTCTCAGCACAAATCCTCACCCTGTCCTCCTGTGATCCTCCCATCTGGTGAAAAAGCCTTCATATTTTTCACCTACAAAATAAAAATCACTCACAGAAATGACAGGATTTCAGTGAAAACCATTCCTGTGAGACACTTACGACAGTTCATGTGGTACCTGACCTTGTTCACAGCTGAAGGCCAAAATGCAGTGAGCACAAAAGCTGACCCAGGAGGCATGGCACCTTGTCTGGCAGGGTGCTGTGCATCCCTGAGCAGGGGCCCCTCCTCAAGTGTCACCCTTGGGGAAGCAAGCAATTGGTCCTGCAGGCAGCATGCAGTGGGATTGGGAATGACACCCCAGCCCACTCCCTCTTTGCCTGGTGTGCAGCTTTGAAATGTCCCCATTTTCTACACACCGTAATTCCAAGTATTTTCTCCATTTAAAAATAGAAACTAGTGAGAAATGAAAACACAATTATTTGTTCTCTAAATGAGAAAAATACTGTATAATTTTACTTGCTATGATTTCTTTCCTGCCTGCTTGCATTTTGGCTTTTTCATAAGACTGTGTGGACACTGAGCAATCTGTCTCTCTAATGAATATAGACAGTAGCAGTAGGCAGGGATTCACTTATTTGCATCCATTACACCTCTGTGAAATTCATTACCCGATTATGTTACACTGAAAGGTTCTTGGAAGATGGTCAAAACACTTGCAAACCCGGGCTGTCACAGCCTGATGAGCATTGCATGCAGGTCCGAACTGTGGAGTCGTTATTCAGACTTCACCCAGGCAAAATTCCCCATGCAGTGAATGCCTGGGAAGAGGTTGAGGTTTGCGAGGATAGGCATTGAGCCGGGAGCCATCAGGTCCTATAGCTACAGTTATGGCTCCCACAGCTGGCCGAGGAACACTCAGATTTGGCAATTGTGCTGAAGAGTCAAGTAAACTCCAACTGATGCACAGGCAAAAACACTGTGGAAATGGATTTTTGAGTGTGTTAGGAGACCCCTACCAGTGCTTCCAGTGAAGCTGGGGGCTGATATTAGCATATACATACTGATATGAGTATGTATATCAGCATACTGATATACAACAGTGTGCAGCAGCCAGAGCTCTACCCAGCTCAGTGGTTCTCTTGAGTCACCTCCCTGATCTGGGCCTGGCTGCTGCCAATACCTGACGAAGCAACAGCAGGAAAACACAATTACAAGGCAAAATAAAAAAGTGGTCAGGTTTAACTATGCATAGAAAGTATTCACACCCTCAGAACTTACTGCACAGTGAGGCAGAGGAGACAAGCCTTCCCTCAGAAGACACTGGCCACAAAGAGCCTTCCCCACACAGCTTTCTGGTGGCCTGAAGTCTTAAGTCCCTCTGGTCAGGGAGAGAGAAGAAAAAAAACCCAGGTGTATTCCCACTGTCCCCCTGGGAGGCAGAAGAGGGCAAAATACTCAGACTTTCATCAGCTGTGTACTAGCTGTGTTTAGCCTAGATGTGGTTCATTAGGCCTGGCATCCTTATCCTCCAGTCATCTTGCAGTTTCTTATGATTGGTCATCAGATGAGTGGTCATTCTGTTCCTACATCATCTGTGCTCCTCTGCTTCTCTGAATGCTCCTGGCATCAGCAAAGTCCCAACCCTGCAAGAACAGCTTCGCTGTTCCATCGAAGCTCATATAATGAATGACTAGGACTCCAGACTTCAAAGCTACTAGACCCCAGGTCTGGACTAAGACTCTCCTTTTTTGGGTGGGTTTTTTTTGTTGGTTTTTTTTTTTTTTAAGATCTCATCAACATATATGTCTCTTCTGAAGTATCCACTGAATGAAGTGCCTACGACTTAAGTTGAATCAAGGCCAATTATTCTCCAAATGTTTTTCATGAGCACAGCAGACAAGCATCCACCCACAGCACCTGGGACCCAGCAGCCAGCAAAGCTGCCTGTTGCTGTCCTATAGCCATAACACAAGGAAAGTGCAAGGTGCGAGCCCTCAGCATCATGCTAGCAAAAGCAGCATCACCACCAGGCTCAGCACAAATCAGTCACACCAAAGGGGACCCAGCAGCCAGGTCCATTTATCCCCAGTCCAGTCTGTGGTCTGACATGGGATGTTCAAATGGATGTTTATGAAACAAAAGGCACTCTTCCTCTGCCCCTGGGGCTGAGGGTCCCTCTTGCTTGATGTGTTTGTAAATAAACCTCTATTTCCAAGAAGGCTGTTTCCTGTTAGACCCTATTAAACACTCCTCCTGCCTTTGCTTCCTGTGTTTGAAAGACCTGAGTGCTGTTCGTCATTTCACCGTATCCAAATACCCTAACCAAAGCAAAGGCTCATTTACAGCTGCATGAAATGGATGTAAACAATGACAAATATACTCACAGCAACAAGCATGCAGAGAGACCCCCAGAGGGTTTTCGTTATGGAACAGAGAAGACTGGACCAGCACTGCTGCAGGGGCCAGGATACATCCACAAAACCAGCATTTCAGTGCTGAGAAAAGTGGAAAGGAATAGCAGGGAAATATATTCCTTCCACTGCTTCAAAATATCTGGACAGCTACTCTAGAACCCTTTAATTTTATTTATAAATAGGTGTATTACCTAAGGTACAATCTCCATTTTCTGTGACAATTATCTTCTCCTTCCTATTCCCAGCTGGCTTTAATTCCCTTCATATTATTGACACTTTCTGCATATGAGAATATCTACTTCAGCATAATAAACAGGTGGAACAGCAACTCAGTTTTGATTTCTAAACATTTCCTTGCCATTTTTTAGGAAGACTTATCCATAATGTTTATCTAAGAGACCTCTAAAGCAGCCTTGGTGAATTGTTGACTTGCCTGCAACCTTTTGAATTCGTCACCATCCACCCTTACCCATTGGGTTGAGGTTCTGTTAGTCAAAAGTTCACACTGTACAGATGAAGGCACAAGTGTCATGTGGCACATCACATAAATTAAGCCAGGTATTAGGCTGGACAACTCCAAATCCTTCACTTAGGTGAAAGAACATCTTGTGACATGCTTACCCATGTGATCTGCAAGTATGTACAATTTGTAGCCCCAAACCAATTTCTAGTTGGATTTCATGTCTGGTTTAGAATAGGAGTGAAATTCAAAGACTTCACAATGTGTTTACAAGCAATTTGGAAACAGTAAAGAAAGCCAAAGTAATGTCTGTGTATCCATTGCAATTAGCTCACAATTAACGTCTGTACATCAGACTTGCACAAATAGGTGTAAGTTTAGTTTTCAAAAAAAAAAAAAAAATCACCACCTTGAAGGCTAGAATTACCTTCCAGGAAAACCTTACAGGTTTTTCACTGAATAGTTATGTTGACAAAGACACCTAAACTGAATATATTTAAATGTCATTGCATCATATAATCAATGAATAAAATAATCATTGCATAAAATATACTTACATGGAAAAATCAGTCTGGTTTGCTCTGATTCAATTATTTCCATCATGCATAAATGTTGAGGTCATTCTGAGTTTTGCCACTGACTTCAACAGGGCTCAGTATCTGCTTCTAGGAACTGATCAGTGGGAAGGTCAAATTTCCTAAAATTAAATACAAACATTACACATTGGCATTATGAACTCCTTCATAATGTCAAATGATTAAGATTTTGCACCACATTTCTTTTCAATCCTGTGTGAGCATCTCTACTTTGTTCAGACCTTTAAAACAGTAAGGCAAGAGTGAAGGTAAGTTAAATATTAAAGCAGTTCATCACAAGTCCAGGGGCATTTATTACTAGGCACATTTATTACTCTGCACAAGTTATCAAATTTCTTTTTACACACAATCCATATAATTTTACTTCCCACCTTATGCAGCTACTCTTCAGGAGAGACCAGGGTCCATATTTCACTAACAGAAGTGGTTTGTCTTACACAATCATTTAAACTATCAGTTAAACTATTCTGCGACAAGTACTAGAAATACCAGCAGAAGCTCCCAAATTCTTTCCTTGATTTCCCTCATTTTTTTCTGTCTGAACATGTTGACCTACATGAGATGGTCTTTACTGCTAAATTTCACCTCACTGAAAGTGAGGAAAACATGTTCAACAGATACCTGGATATAAAAACTGTAATCATATGTAATCATATACCTTTAATGCTTATTGAGAAAAAACACTGTTCCAGAAAACATGTTTCTTTCTCAGTGCTTGTAAAGGGTAGCATCTACATGATACAGAGCAGGAAGAGCTAAAGAATGGGGAAACTTCCATTTTCATACTCTGGTTTTCCAGAAGTAAGCTTGCAGCTAGTCTTTTCTGTTGAAAGCTAAAAAAGATTCAATTCCAGAAATGTCCTGGCTTGAGATCAGTTCTCATAGGATTGCTTCTCCTCTTCTGTGTTATTAATGTTCTATAAGTGACGTTACACTTGAGCAACCAATGAGCGATAAAATGGAAGGACACCATGCCAGAAAGGCTTCTAAAGAGAAATAACAGTTGGAGCTATTTATTGCTGTGTAAAAAGAGGTGCTTGTCATCATTTTTTCCAAGTAAAATAATTTAAGATTTGCCATCGTTATTTTAACTCATGACAGCACTACTATTTTGAGGATAGGTTGCCAGGTCTAGAAAAGAAGGACCTGAAAGTTACTGAACAGGAAAACAGACAGTAAGAGAAGACCTCTTACCAACAACGAGTATGTTGAATCTCACCCAGAATATTCCTCTGGTTAAAACACTCAGTTCTGGAGTACTTGCATCTACTGAGGTTGTTGTGCAGGCAAAGGCTACAACTTTCACCAAATCACACTCAGGATGCTGCAGGCTGCTCATGAAGACGATGCTTTTCTCTGACCTCTAAACACTTGTTGCGCAGTTGTGCTGAGTGTTCCCAGGAAATCCAGGATGAAATCCAAAAGCAAACAAATTTTCTAGCAGCCTGTTATGATTCACAGTGCAATGAAACCTTCCAATTAGCAACCATAACAGCAAGACGGAAGTCAACCAATTGGAAAAAAGCATAAATACAAGGATCCCCAGTTTCATTACATATAAATGTCATTCTACACGATATACTGAGAAGCAAATATGAAAAATATAAAGTATTTGAATGCAAATACAGCATTAAACTCTGCCAGCATTAAGTTTTTGGCAGGAAATTCTGTGTGAATTCTACTGTTCTTATTACAAGGGCTGGTGTTAATAGAATCTTTTTTTTAAACCTGTTGCTAAAGGTGATGATCCGTCTTCTCTGCAACATCCCTTGCAGTTACAAAGCTGCAATCAAACACAAATGCAGACATCTCTTTTTCAAGTCAGTGCCTAATCCATTTCCATGTCACCAGGAGCTCTGCATGGGCAGAGGTGAGGCTCCCCCCAGGCTCCCCTATCACCCTGAGCACCACAGTGCAATTAACGTGTCTGAACCTGATCCCACTTGCTAATGCGTGATCTTGCCATGAACTCACTACATCAAGAGATCTCTTAGCTGTGCCAGAGCAGCTGCAAGGTGCAGGAGAAACTTGAGCAAATAAGATTTCTATCAAGAAGATATTTCTAGCTTAGAAGCCTCACCACAGACTCACTACTTTCTCTCTCAAGCAGGAGAATGAAGCCATTTTTCTCATGTCCTTCCAGTTATTGAAGTGGTATGTTTCTGAGAGTTTATTTTGATTTGAGCATTGCCCTGAATTGTACTGTCTTCATCTGCAATTTCAGACAGCCTGCTTTTTCCAGCAAGTACTTTTGTTCAAGTGTGTATTCCTGGAAAAGCTGGATTGAATATAGCATATTCATCGCATACACATACTTCTCCCCAGCCTGTATGGAAGTTCAAGCACTGTATCTTTCAATTCTTATTTCCCACATATTGTCAGAGAACTTTATTTTTCTTCTGTATTTCATTTAAAGGGCCTCCTGATTAGACTTCATCCCCCCCGGGATCTTCTCCAGTTCTCTACAACATTCTTGCTTTTCCAAGCTGTTTTTCACAGCTTAACTCCAACAAAGTTATCACTACTCCCCTTCTCCATTGGTAGCAGCTTCCAGCCATGGGGCACTGCATTGCTTCCCATGTTATGGATTCCACCCATGGCTGTGGCCTTAGTCTCTCCAAGCCCTGCTGAGCAATCTGAATGCCACTGTTTCCACCTCTTTCTAGAAAAAAAACCATAGCCCGTTCAAGGTTAGTATAATACAATTCAGAACTTCTCAATTATTTTTCCATTGATGCACAAACTTTCCCAGACCAGGCTGGAGGGAAGTAAGTTTGCTTTGAGGCAAAAAAAACCCAGGATGCGAGCATTCTCTTTTTCACATGCCTTTAATTTAGCTGAAAAAGTTGTCACTTAAAAACCAGCAATTGCCTTCTGGACCAACAGCTGTTTCTCTGTTACTTACAATCAGAGCAACTACTAACATTTGACTGAAAAAAGAGGAAAGACAGTGTCAGCTAGAAAGTAGCGTCTCCACCAAAGCTCTCGCTTTAGATACTCACTCTGTAATCCTTTTGCTGTATTGACAGCACTCTATCCTCTTAATCTAACCATGAGCAACAAGGGGGCAAGCACTCTTCTGCACCACAGCTGCTGCAGCAAACATAAATGGGTGTAACCTTCATGCAGCACCTTGTAAAAAGGAATTTGTATGTGCTGGAGTTAAGCCTGAGGAATAATTTCACTGTTGCAAAGTAGAGTCCTTAAGTCAGAATTTACAGCAAAGAAGAAAGACATAGCAGGCCAGGTCAAACAGAAAAATAAATAAAAAATGAAAGGCTTCATTGGTGTTTGGTTTGCAATAAAAGACATGAAAGGTGTTGTGATAATGTGTGTATTGGGTTTCCATGGCAAGGTTTTGGTAGCAGGAGGGCTACAGAGGTGGCTTCTGTGAAAAGCTACTAGAAGGTTCCCCTGTGTCTGACAGAGACAATGCTGGCCAGCTTCAGGATGGACTCACTGCTGGCCAAGGCTGAGCCCATCATTATAGAATCATAGAATACAATCATAGAGTAGTTAGGGTTGGAAAGGACCTTAAGATCATCTAGTTCCAAGCCCCCTGCCATGAGCAGGGACACCTCACACTAAACCATGTTGCCCAAGGTTCTGTCCAACCTGGCCTTGGACACCGCCAGAGATGGAGCATTCACAACTTCCTTGGGCAACCCATTCCAGTGCCTCACCACCCTCACTGTGAAGAACTTCTTCCTTATATCTAACCTGAACTTCCCTTGTTTAAGTTTGAACCCATTACCCCTGGGCCTACCAGTAGAGTCCCTAATGAAGAGTCCCTCCCCAG